>NW_019213572.1:162054-257586 GCF_002532875.2 Varroa jacobsoni | reverse complement strand
ATAGTAACCTGTAAGTGAAAACCAACTGAGCTCACTTCAAGAAGTTCAGATAAACACATATTTTAATTTCGAAAATCAACGCTCCGAGGTCAGGTTTTTCTTCCTTGCACCCAAAATTGGGGCCCCAAGAAGGGGCTTTAGGCGAACGCTCAGTACATAAACAATGCAAACGTTTCAAGAACAGAAAGAGTACTGAAGACCAGCGAGGAGGTAATCAGATGTCGGAACCCAAAGGACAAGAAGTAATAGCCGCGATCGAGGAGGTTTTTTACGACAGTAGCTTTCGGGCCAAAGCTGGCATTTCATCTGTAATGTGTGATCGAATTATGATTCAAATACTGAATATGCGGAACCTGTAAAAAATGAATCCTCCGTTAGTTGTCTCTAGCCAATTGGAAATGCATGTGGTATGCGCACAATTGGGGAACTTAATAACAAACCCTTCTGGAGCATACGGTCGCCATAAATGAGGCATGCTTCAATCTTTACCTCAAGCAAGAGACAAGTATCAAGGCTTTGGAGAGAAATCGAGTTCGATGGCAGTTTCGAATAGGCTTGGAGTAGGTGTATAGTAGTACTTGCAATGAATATCAGGAGAGTCTGCTACTATGAGGTACTTGCCGAAACTGGATAATTAATACAGCATGATATCTTGAGTTCCTTAAAAGATTAAGGACCGCTGGCACCGAAATCGGAAGCACTGGCTACTTGATGACGACGCTAAACTACATCGCCGTGCCTAAATTACTTCTTGGATTGAGCAATACTCAACGTTTGGCTTCAACTCGCTTGTTCTGTCGAGCTAAGTTCGTCGGATTACGAGGTTTTCCGTCCCCCAAAGCGAGCAAATTTCTGGGCAACTATACCCCACTATTGATTTACTTCGAGAAGCCATAGACAGAGAAACTAGGTATGAGGCCGCCAATGGTTCTTATATGGCTGTCAGAGCGGCGCGTCAGACATGCATGATGTAAAGCAGAGTATTTCTAATACATATGAAACAATCATCATGCTAGCTTGACTAGTTTAAAAGCTATTCAGTTTCATAGTTCGCCGGATTCATTTGTAGCGGCCTAGTATTTTTGATCGACCAACAGAGATCGATACATAAAATTACTATCGATTTTAAACTTGAATTCACCTAGATGCATACGAGTTCCTGCTTACTTGTATTTCGATCATCTAGGTAAATAGTTATACTACACAAATATACTACCGAGTTCGTGGTACAAGCCTAGAGCATAAGAATATGAAAAGCTGTATCTCACCGATAATGAAAATGTACAATGTGTGGCTTTCGGTAACCGGTGGCGATTGCGAGGATATCAAGCGGTCGCGCTGGGGCTCCAGGGTATCCGATAGTTAGATCAAGAAGGTATTCAACTGCTGGCTGTCCTTTTAAAACGTCTGGGTCTGTCAATGTCTCCAACGCTAGCTGATAAGTGATACACAAACACGTATAATATAAAAAAACATACAGTTTAGGCAAATTCAGCTATAGCAAATGCTTTTAGGGCTAAGTGGTGTAATGTGCATGTAAACAAATTAGATACATTTTTATACAGTGACGCACATTCTGAAAGCTCCTTAACCCGTAGTTTATTCCATTGAACATTTTCTTTTCAATTTTTCGTGCTGCATAATAAATTACATAGTAGTTATTATCAGTTCCGCATATTGTACACGGATAAGGCAAATTTCAGTTGAAAGCCGACCACCAATATTAAAAAAATGACTTCATGCTGAGGTAACGTCAAATTTGATATTGTGTTAGCATCCGTAAAAGCGAAAGCCTTAGCTTTCAATAATATAGGATGTACCAGGTAAGTATGGATCAATTTCAATTCAATTTTTTCATTTAATGGAGTATTTAACTTGTAGACAAAGGCGGTTCTGTGTGTATTAAACCAACATAATCGATCTTGGTAAGAATTTTTACATGAAGTTGCATCTGGTACTCGAAAAATAAAATTTAGTTAGTAGGTTTACTTGCTTTTCTGCAATCAAATGCTGGCCATTACTAGCACTCAAAATAGCAAAGTAGTAGGACGCTGCGAGGTAAAATGACTTATTCCCATTGCAGCCACGTCATAGATTAATAATAGGTACCCAAGCTTTAACACCTGCCATCTTGAGAATGCTTTTCGCGCAATGCAGCCGCCTCTTGTTTTCACTGGGCGGGGCAAAGTTTCCTCGTGATTAGTTTGCCGTATTTTATATAGCCATTATGGTCCGAGACACATATATGTACCACACAGAATAATTTGCTGGTGCATTTGAATGCGACAACTACTTGAATGTACCAGAACGGCTTGAAATGACGACGTCCAGTAGACGTAGAGTTGTTCCATTTCAGTATTATACGGGTCTACTTCTTGTAAGTTGTGACAATTCAATCCAAAAAATCGCAGTAGGACTGCCATTGAGGGAGAGAAGTCAAGCAGACATGCATACATTTTTTTGCGCATGGTCGGTCAGCAAATGGGAATGCATGCATGTGTTCCGTTATAATGGAATCTGCTGTATCTAACTCAAATCAAAAAGCTTTCCTCAGTCACTGATTTCATGTATCCGTTGACAAGCACGAAAAGTCTTATTGAGCGAAGAACATTTTCAAGATCCAAATTTTTCGCATGAAATTTTTGAAAGCAAGAACGTAGGCTGCGTTTTTTCCGAAGGCAGCACTGTATTGTCCTCGGTGTCTTTGAAGGAAGACTTAATGAAGTAAACCACATACATTTGTCAAGAGAAACACAAATAAGAAAATATTACAAAAAATGATAACTTTTACAAGCTAATATCACTAAAGGCCTCCTGGTGGCCTAATGGATGGTAATATTAAATAATAGGTATTCTGAAATCTAGAGTATCTATTATCTATTAGGTCATCAAGTTACGGAAGAGAATTTGTTTTTGTTGAATGAGTATCCTGTCAGCATGCAAAAGCCAAAACCTAAAGAATACATAAAAAAATTTTTAGTGTTCATAGTCGTTATAATGTGCAGTATAATATATAAGTCGTATAAAATACAGTAGAAAAAAATATCATGATCTCATCAACAAAAGACTTAGGATAAGTTAAGCGAATATTAACGAAAGCCTTCTTTGTGTAATTTAAATCTGGTATGTTAAAGTAAATAAAAACAAAAAAGAATACCAGTTTTGTTGACCAAACATTATTCGAACTAAATTTGATTCTATGGAGTGTTTATTTCTACAATTGAAGAAATTTCTAAATTCAAGTTCTACCTTGGTGGCACCGACCCTGGGAAGCGTCACATAGTCCAACTTAGGATAGCCGTTATTAGCAGCGTAGCGCTGGCTGCTCTCTAATCGTTTATGAAGAAATCCACCCTCTGGGAAGATGACTAGCCACCCCAGACGACGCGGTAAATAAACCTGAAAAAGCAGTCGGCATATGCAGCTGTTATAGAGAACATTTTCAATGGTAAAATAGTGTAACAGGTGCGAAGCTCTATATTTTTGCAATACTCTACGAAGGTTATTGCATCTTGTATGCGTGGGCCAAACGAAGTGACTTACGCAGCGTTCTATGCCGGCGTATCCTTAATAATTTACGGTTTCGGCTTTTTAAGTTTTTTAACTTCATATCTGTATCCTACGGTATAAATCACGTTTGCCTCTTCTCTAGACTACATAGTTTTAGGGAAAATTTATTTTGCATTTTTAAGGGAACAACGTGAACTTATGCACTAAAATGCAACTCAAGTTCACATGTCAACCTCTGATGCGGCCGTTCTTAGGATGTTTTAACATGATCCTATGTAGCACTCGATGCCTTGTAAGTATTGCAATAGTACAAATGAGTTATAATATAGTAAAAGTGAAGGAATGTATTTCTTTGCAGCGTTAACCAGTAAACTTTATAAAGTGAGTTATAGTCTAGTTGAAATAATCAAGTAGAGGGGTACCCAATTTATAAAAAAGTAATGGTAATAGGCAAATGGCAATAAAATATTAATCTGTTATACTGACATTCAGAAGATGTTGTCGGAAGGTCGTGAGCTGAGATTGCCGCGTATCCTTCCCCTGAGTGATGAAAAAGTCCCCGTGCGTGACCGACACAACACCGAAATTTGTAAATTTGAACATGGCGTCCATTATCCACATGACATGGTTGCAGACGTTGCGTTTTACCTGTGCTCAATGATGCCCAATATATACATATGTATATATAAATCCGGTTAAAATAATTACAGGTTTTGCAGTGAACAGAAAACATACTTTCATGCTCAGAATCTCGACAAGCTACCATAAGGATGGTAGTTGATTATGTTTCCGACTTGGGTGTACCTGTTCAACGTTGGATACCAAAGTGTCATCGAAATATATGTTTGGTAGTCACGAATTAAGAAGGCATATTCATATTGTATCATGTGTTCGCCGTCACGCGTCCACCTACCCTATCTTTCAATCGATTCATTTGTTTCTTCTCGCCAGAGATTTTCAAACCTTTCAGAAATTATCCAGCCACTTTTTGAGACTCTCTTCACTCCCAGATGAATTTCATTTGCCGGTGATCGGAGAACGTAGTAACCCGCCGGCTGAAAATCTTAAGGGGTACGGTGGGAAAAAACGTTCTGTTCAAGCTTTTGCAGGACGGCTTTGACAACCTTTGCTATATGCGGTCCGGCGTTGCCATGAAGGAGTATAACTTTGCCCTTTTTATCGGGCCTTTTCTGTTGGATAGCCTCGTTCACTGTATACAATTCACTTGTTGGTCGCCTTGGTTGTCTCAGGCGCTTCCTAAAGGATACCATAAAGACCCTTCCAGTCCCACAAAACGCAATCATTGTCTTCAAGCGACCTCGGATGACCGGCCGGGGCGAAGTGTGTCCTCTAGTTACAAAATACCATTATTAAACCTAGCAAATCACTTATAGCTATTCTCTTAAGCATAAAGTTTTCATCGTAACCAGCACAAATATTCTGGATTGCTTCAGCGACTGTTTTACCTTGACAAAAATGAAGAAAAAGGGCAAAAGATTAGGTGTCAAGGGTCGATTGTTTTCAACAGAAGCATCCATCTTTGGAGTTTGAACTTGAGCTAAAAGTCCAGTCACTGCACAACGAACTTACAACAGAGTAACGGAAAAGGAAGTAACCCTTCAACGGTACAAGAAATAAAAAGTAAGCGAAAAATGAAATAGAGAAGGAGTATTTCAGGTAACAATGTCGTTACTCACGCACTAACATGAATAATCACGTCATAATTATAGCCATTAACTTACCACCTGCCAAATTTAAAATGTCACTGTTTTCATGTAGCTTGTATAGTTTCTATAGCAGCCTACTATTTGCATGAAATACTGAAACTTCACAAAGAACGGAATAGTCTTATTGAAGTAGATAAGCAACAGTGACGGGATGGTAGGTAACGGCTTAATAACAATGCAAGAATAAGATCATTGGCACAAGATAATGAAACAACTGCGGCCTAATTGGATGATTAGGATAATGTCCTACTAAGAACAATTGGAGTAAGATTATTGTATAACTAAGTTCTAGTTATGCTGTTACCTTATGGCAGTTCCGCTTCCTTACCCCAGTTCTAAAAAAGGCATCCTTCTATTGCAATCGAGGTTCTGCTAAGTGGTTACTTCTCAAGTAAAACCAATAAAATCATTGAAATCGCTTCCGCAATTTTTCGTGTTGGTCACAATCTCTATTATTCCAGCGTACACAATAATATATTGGTATATTATTATAATATATTGATGGGTGGTAGCAGTTTATGTTCTAATTTATGTACGTGCTTGCATGTGTATGTATGTATGTCGAAAATTAACTCTTCATTTTATAATTGAAGCATATTGACAACGTGTAATGATACCTGCAGACAGCTCATGATAAGGGGCACATCGGCTGTACTCTGATGGTTGGCGACGAGTAACGTTCGCTTATCGAAGAGGTCTTCAACATCATCCCCTACTTCGTGAATGGTGTAGCCTGCTGAGAAACTCCAGTATCCCACCTAGTGGAATGATGAAAACGAAGAAATTTGTTAGTTCCGATAAAAATACCTCTGTAGCCAAGTATTGGGTCTGAATATTATGCTTTATGCTGCAATAAAAATCTTATCAGAATAATCGGAAAACCACAGCAAGTTCAAATTACCTTATTGGTTTTTAATGTTAATGGGAGGAGAAATATAATCTACAGTACAAGGCGAGGAAGTTATGCACACTTATGATATATTACGTACTTTTTTAAGACTATAACTGTACGCAATACCTGCTTAGAATATGGTGCTTGGACAAAAACGGGTAGTAGATTTTGAAGCTCTGAAATCTGCGGTGCAAATATCAAGTACGGGGTCATGGATACAGTTTATAAGCTTTGCTTGTTTTTATTTAGTTTAGAGGGACTCCTGCCGCGATTCTAAAAATTGTAGGGATGCAACGAGATGCCTATGATCCCGGATTAATTTCCTCTCAGATGATACGCATTAACTTTCGTAAACTTACGTTCGTTATTCTTGGTAAGCAAAACGTAATTAGAATATTCTTGGATTAGTACTAAAGTATTAACTAACCATGCAGAGCATGAAAAGGACATGTCTTCCGGAGAAAAAATAATTCAAATAATTGAAGACTTCTCCCTCATCAAGGCCAACCCTTAACCCCAATTTCGGTACGGCTACTAGCTAATTTGTGAAAAGCTCATCTTAATAAAACTGAGCTTGCTTAATATCAAAAATGTACTCAACTTACAAGATCTAAAATAGCTAAAGGCTATTTTCTTAAATTCCAGTACTAGTCCAGTACATAATACTTACTGTGTCAATATGCAGTTATTATTTTTCAGGATATAACTTCGCATTTCTTGAATAATTTTGGATGCAAGTTTAAAACCTCATAGGCATAAGGCCTCTAAAATTTTAAGAAAATTGGCTTAATCCCAATGAACCAAGCGTTCCAAACTACCTACTAGATTTGTGAAAAAAATATAAAAGTTCCCATAATAAAATATATATATTACACAATCTAATACTCTGATGTCGCAGTTCTAATATCCGAAAGTGCAGCACAACACCACGTTTTGCCGGTAGGCTTGTTAAAAGTATATCTGCCTTATGCTTTATCCTTGTGATTCTTTTCTGTCCATAAATTGATAACATATTTTTCGATTTTCAACAGACCATTAGAAGAAGGTGCCGATAGAGAATCTTCTCTATCCAAATGTATATCCTCGTTTCACGAAAGGGTAATAAGATTGCCCACATCCAAACAAGGTACGTCGGAATACAGTAAATATTATTGAAAAGCACCAAGGCCGCGCGCAGCACGCACTGCAGCTGGGCCAGAACCTGGGCCACCTGCATCTCCTGTAATACAAAATAGGGCACGCATCAAAGTAAAATAAACAAATGTAGATTCATAATTGTTCGCACATCGTTACATGTTAATACTACAAAGATACATTAATAATATTCAATATATTCGTGATGTTTTTGTAACATAAAATTTGTTAAGTACCTGAGAGGCTACCTTTTTTAGAGCAGTTAATTTAATTCGAGTGGTTATTTTGGTTTCTAAATCGAGTTTGTACCGTCGGTTAACGTATGCCCAGTTCTGCAACAAGTAACAGGAATACTTAATTGGCCCTAAACTGAGTCTCAAAACGTAACCTATTGCCCAGAGACCACAAACTGTTTGAAATGTTAATAATAATTAGTACAACTGAATGTATCTCATAATAAAATCCGGAAAAAATGAAGCGTTTTCCTAGAAAGGAGATTGTCAAGAAGGTATCATGTCGCATAACTATGTGTGGATCCTATGCATTAAATGAAGTTACAGCGCCAATACTACTTTATTAATGATCGAAAGCAATCATGGAAGCAAAATTTGCATATATTATAATAATGGTATTATTAAACTAAAGAAAATTTACATAGCTGAGCAACAAGATTTGGTACAACATGCGTTGGAGGCACAATGACTCTACAAGTAGTAAAAATACGTGAGATATGTTTTCGTCTTACGGACTTACTTAAGGGTTAACTCTAAGGAGTTAACCCTCAAACGAATTATTACTATAATACGATAGAATTTTCGTTATCCATACAAAAAGACAAAGCAGCGTATATATTTACTATAGTCTTGAGCATTTATTACTATACCACTTTATTGTAGTTACTGTTCAATATTGATTTCTTTCTTGGTGTTGTTGATTGCCGCTGCAGTTACTCTTTAACCATTTATTGGCCAAAAAAACATAGCAGTTTTTCCGCCATATTTCACTCTTTGAATTCCAGTAATTAGTTTGAATAATCTTAGATAAAAAATCCATCAATAAATAAGTAATCAAAAAAAAGTAATAAAACTGTTATTACATTGTGTGTCACACGTCTTATCTACTTTATTTATAAGCTCTGTTGGTGTCTGATTTTCAGTTTGTTATTTGCTAGGAGATGTACGTTTGAATTACGTAGTAATTACTAAGATAAGCAACCTTTTGGTGCGAATCTTTGTCCAAGATTTGTTCTCTTGACCTTTTTTCATGAGGAGTTTGTGTAAAGGGGGTCTATCTTGGTACCAACCGAATTCAAATTTGTATCACGTTTCTATATCTAAACCCAAGTTTTCACGCTAAAAGACGGAGCGAAAGCAAGGTAAGCCGCGTTACGTCATCATTAACGGCGAAGGAGTTTTAAGATACACCGTTGTTTTCACACCGTTATTGAATAACATTGTGATGACAACGACGCCTTCATATGCGTTGCTGTCAATAAATGCAATTTTCCTCATTAATTAATGTACAGTTAATTATTGTTGTGGTAGATTTGTTTTCCTGTCCAAACGGTATCTTTTTCACAATAAATTTACATCGAGACGTGGCATGCTTTCAATCGAAACTATTCCTTCAGTAACATGTTGACAACAGCGGCCAGCGACCCCCCAGGACCAAGTCCTATCCTGTGTTACAATAAGCGCAACGGCTGTTACCAACCCAATTTTAAGTAAATCCTGTTTGACAATTTGTCATATATAAAATATGTTCTGCCAATTGTGATAACCATATAAATAATTAATCAGATTACACAGTTCGAGGACCAGATGAATGATGTACGGAAGGTAGAAAGTACGGCATGCATTAATGACTTAATCTTCTGAGATCTTTGCACGAAACGTAGTGAAAGAGTAGAAAGCATATTTAGATGCCACCATCCTCACGAATTCTGAACCAACCGCCTCATAGGAAGAATTTAGTCGCATGATCTGTCAAGTTGAAAAGAAGTCCTTGCGCTTTGGGAAAAAAGCTTTCCATTTCCTTCAACTTGATGCTTATTTCTGACATACCGTTTAAAACCATTGTTCGTGCTTTTTCAGCGTACCGTGTTGTAAGTGCAAGTTGATCTCGTAAAACAATAGCCGACAAAAACTTGAGAATCGGCCAAAAAAATGGAATGCATCCACGGAGCCGTGATTAATCATTCAGATTATGACAGATTTTTGGAAAGAATTGACACCCGCGATGATAGGAGGTTGTTGTACCTCAACATAAACTAGAGATCAGACTGAATGGTTCTAGAAGAGAAGTTGAAAATTTAGAATTGAACTAGATCTTCATCCTAAAAAGGGTTATCCTTTGCGTTTCGTGAAAGTGCGAGGGTTTGATTTACCGGAAATCGCTTTCTAAGAATCAAAGAGCTCATCGGCATATTTGTTTGGTCTAGTCGCATAGGGTCACCAAATTATTAGAAAAAAATACTCGACAAGCGAAATCAGGGCTTTCTGTTTCAAGACCAAGCGAGGCCACACAGGCAAATATGGTCAAAGCTGCGCTCCTAAACTTCGAATAGGGGATTTTCTTGCACCCTGCGTATTTTTTCAGATCTTACGCCAATAACTGTTCCCCTTTTCCGTTCACTGAGCAATTGCGTTCAATTAATTTGTGGCTCTACCTCACATGGATCAAAGATAGGAACGTGCTTGAAAACTTCTAAACGAAACCCACTACTTTCCTGCGCTATGACATACATGGTTTGGTAGGAAGTTTGAAGGTATCGAACGTGATAACTTGTTGTTACCTGGATAGGAAACATAACAAAGATATTGTGTTTTCTATCCAGAAAAAAGCGCGGTAACTTCCTTCCCTAGTAAATTTTATAGCTCACTAACCCTACGAAAATGAGATATTTTCGGAAAGTTAGTGAGCTACACCTCTAGTAGTTATCTATTAGTGATATCCGGATTTGATTAAAGAAAGTATTTTGATTGTTCGATACAGACAAATCATTGATCCACATGGAAATCGTTCATAACGGTCTCTACAGAACATCCCATAAGTCGATCGAGGCAATAAATTAAGTTCTAAGTCCCTGACTTCCCAGTCCCACATTGCTGAGTTCGTGCCGAAGCCCCTTGCGGGATACCCGTTCCGTTAGCACCTAGTTTAGGGCTAAACGCCACAGAACCTTAATTTTTACGGTCGCTGAAAAGCAATATCTGCATACCCAGTACTGGCGCCCTCAAAGATAGCGTTCGATTACATTTGCATTTTGATATCTTTGGTAATTACATTATATTTATATACAGCTAACAAGGAACCGATTTGGCAATCTGTATGCTATTGTATTTGGATGTTTGTCTTAAAATTGTACATACCTGCCAGGATAGTATTAATGGGGTCAATTTGAATTCCTTCCATCGATCATTCTATTTCTAATATATAACTAATTCAAAACACATTCGAGATCAATAATTGTTGAGCAAGTTATAAAGACTGCGCAAAAAAAATCAACTATTTTTGAAGTGATGTAAAGTGTCAAAAAATCAAACGTTCGGTAACTGTCACTGGATTGACTACCCCTTAGGTCTCTACTTTTTCTACGTCTAGGTTTTTCCTTGTAATATTTACATATGTTCTTTGATGTGCATGCACTTACTTTGAGATGGATGTTGGATGATTTCAGTGTGGTCTGGTCTGGTATTTTAATGGTCAAGGTTGCCCTTTATCCCTACTTTTTATGACACACATTGCTATCACTTGCAATGTGTGTGTTGCCATTGACCGCTATACGTCATAATGGATGTAATATTTCCTTCAGGTCAATGTATTTTATGCTACAGTGTAACGCACACCTACCTTGCTCTACCTCCTAAAAACTTCAATTTCATGTCCTGTCGATCCATAAGATATGTCACCATTCATCGTGTTTCATTAAATCCGCAACAATTATAACCGTATTTACTTTCGTTTTTATTTGATTAAAAAAAATTCTATGTGTGATGCCTTCGACGGCACTTGTTCGGCTTACCGGACCTAGGAAACAAGGGTCTTATCCCCGGACACGGAATCTTTTTTCAGTAATGGCTATTTCACCAATATTAGAATGAGCATTATGGAAGTCGGTGTTGGCGAGAGCCATGCATGGCTGTCTCATTGCATTGAATAGTAATTATCGTTAATTTATCGTTATCCTATTATAAACGTAAGGCGCCTGAAAAGGGGTGCAAGTGCACAAAAGGTAGTAATAAAAACGCAGCAATATGAACGGGACGGCTGGGCGTTTGCCTGATCTAAGATCCGCCAACTAATTTCAAATAACCAAAATTAAACAACTTCTTTTTTCGCCCGAAATCGACAATCTGCATTGTTGCTAGTTTTCACACGGTTCTTGAAGATCCGAGAAAAATTTCCATAAGGCAGATAGGAAAATCCACAGTACGATTTAGATTTAAAGAACCTGAAAATGAATCGAAATGACGAAATGATTTTCGACACACGATTTAACTGCCGCCTTGTACAGGTTCGTCTTTTGGCGCTTTTTTATATTGTTTTATCTTTTTGGCCGTTTTGAGATCTTGCATTTATTGGATTCTTGGCGTACTTTTAACTTGAAAGAAAAGTCCGCGCCATGAAAGATATGCCGCTGGTATCGTTCACTTGGGCTAATCAACACCCTTTAATCTCGCTTGACGCACATACTATTAATTAATTGAGCTGTGGATTAAAAAACGGAATATCTTGAAAGTGACTCTTTCCCCGCTACAGTTTAAGCTAATGATGATTATAATATTATGTTTTCGTTTAAGAGTATGAGAAACAATTAAAAAAAGTAGTGCAAGCTTAGATGAATCATCCTGTACTAAGTGTGACAAGAGGTGTGGTTTACTACACAAGTATTCAGAACAACAAAAATAATGAGTATAGTACCAAAAAAATAGAGCAGCCTAGTGCCATAAAAATTAACTATCGACCATTTAGTAAAGACGCGCAAATTTTTAGGTACCCCGGTTAATGTTACATCTTATATATTATAGATGCGTTTAGCAATTTGATTTCTACCTAGTCTACGATAGAATGAATTGAACGTCACTGATTTAAAACATAGCGCACTAAAACTCTTTACGCATCCATCGTCTACGCTAATCGTTTCTTTGAAAACAATTTTTTGCAGCTTTATGATGTTCTTTGCCAATTAGGGCAATTTTTTCTGTAAGCACTTAAACCCTTTGCCTCTCATACTGACTGACTGCTTCATTGCATTTTAGAAGCGATCGTCACCGCATAACGGCATTAGACTTTTAACGGGATATTAAAAAAGTTGAAAAAAAAGAGCTGAAAAGTTCCAGCTCGATGCCAAAAAAAGACTAATAGTTTATAATATTACGATATGATCATTGTACTGAGTACAATTTCACCCCGCAGGCATCTCAATTACACGGTTGTGGATTGTGATCCGGTTTTCAAATGAATAAACACTCAGCAAATGTGTAGTTTCACGAAATAATGTGAGGAGACTCATTTCGTTTAACTTAGCTACTTGCTGTCCGCTTACAGCTGCAGGCTCTTTACGGTTTCATTTGGTATACGGTTGAGCGTACAGTTATGGCTTTCATAACTAAGGCTCGTTAGAGACAAATCGACCTGTTTTAGGAATTTATTAAGACCTGACTATAGTTTCAACTGTGCTTGCATAGACAACCTGTCTTATACACAATTAATAACATTATTAATTTCAGCATTCGCAACGTGGAAAAAATGTTGTTAGAGTGCTGACTCTTCTAAACAAATCTCAATTCCGACGTTAACACATGACTGAACGTAAAGACGCGCCGTATGTGCGTGCTGCAAATGGCCTTCTACAAGGGCTCCTTACCAATAATAATAAATCGGGTGTTCTTCGAGGTCAAAATTGTCAAAGAAACGAAAAAAACAGTTAAGACAGATGGACGGAAACAAGTCTACGAATCACCTACAAGTATGTATAATGTCTTGCTCTGTACGACGTTCAACTAAATAACGTTTCGATGAACTTGTTAATCCAGATTGGATGCTTCAACTCACGCAGTATCACTGAATTAATCCATTTTCATGAATAGATCTTCAATTATAAAGGTATTCAGATTAGAAATAGAAGCATGATGAATAGTTAATTAGGACTCAGATACATTTTTGATGTCACGAAAGCCAGATAGATGGATGACTTGTTATGGATTTCTTCTTTTAAAAACTCTAAGGACTGACCTTGTTTTTGGGCAGATAAAATTTGGTTCCAACTAGCCATTTAGTTAGTCGTAAGTGTAATCCATTTTTGACTCAAACACTTTTAGCCATTGAATCAAGTAGTTCGAGAGGATCAGAGATTCCCTAACGATATATCTCGATAGAAATTATACAAATTAGCATTCAAAGTAAATCATAATTATGAGAATTATTGTTAAGTATTTAACTCTTACATTTTGCATTTTCTATTGGATACACATGATGTCCGCAAGATTCCGAAAACCAGCTTGCAGATATGCTTGCTTGAGTACAGATTGCTAAGCCTCTGACCCACATTGTTGTTGTCGCTGTTTCATTTAAAAGGCTTCAGATTAACAGGCCCTTTAGAACGAAGCCGTTATTATAAAATTTTTTTTTTATATTGGGTGCTGTATTATAGGTTGTAGAAATTGAAAGAGAAAAATGACTCGACGAGAAACCCCTTCTTTGACTTGGCTCTACCTAATTAATTTATCGATCTATTTGTCCGCTACCCTCTAGAAATGTTGAACCATCCTCAAAGATGTAAAATTCAGAGTTTGGTGAATTACTAAATTTTTTGCCGACACTCGTTGCAGACCGATCTTAACCTTACCCGGTCAATCCTTTTAATTGAATGCATATTTTCGATGGTGTAAGATTTAATGGCGATGTCGTAACGATAAAATATATACATTTTTAAATACAAAATGTCAAATCAGCCGCTAAGGGTAGAAAATTATTATGACGTGTATTATACCTACGTTGATGAAAGGGCAGGCGCAACCGCCTAACGTGAATATTATCAGAATCAACCACATCAAACCATTTTGGTATCAACAACCTAAACATTAACAAGTGAACTTTATGGGGTTGGCAAAGAGACAACGGACGAATGAATCTAAGGAAGGGAAAGCTTACTATTACCTGAGGTATTTGTAGACCAACGTCGTAAAAAAACTGAAAAATACCTCATGACTTCGAATCCCATGGAAACACGTTTGATTAGTTATATATCCAATTTGCAAAACCAAAGTTAATGAAATACTTCTTCATAATATCTTGTCGCTTTAAGTTACAAAATATGTAAACTCTTTTCGAGTAAGAATGAAGAGTTAACGAGTTGCCATGTGCCTAAGTTGTAAAATGTGCGTCATCTTTACGTCCACTCCTACATGTCACGCTCCAGTAATTGAACTCTTTTCTTTCCCTTCTTTTTCCGATTACCCTTTGAAGCAGCTGAGGATGAAATAAAAAAAAATATCTATTAACCTTGTAACTGGAGCACCTCAGTGTTAATGAAATTCGTCTGAGGTACTTTACCAACTTTAGTATAGGTCAGCTTGTACGTATATACTCGCCGAAAAAATATTGCACGTTTTCCTAGCTAGATGGCTTTAAAGTCACGTAATATGGGTCATCCTGAAGCTGAGATTTACTAGTAGCAGATGTACTAACATTGTTAGATTGCCTTCATTTAGACTCAAGATAGAGCACCTTGAAGATGAGTGACGTTTCTGCAAAGATACACAAGTATAGTAGGACAGATGCATGAATGCTGCTGCCCGGCTCAATAAAAAAAACCTATTGTTGTTTGTGGTCAAAATGCGTATCGCGCAACGCAGCCCAAAAATGGTTCTGAGACTTTCGTTTCGTCGTGGTCGAGTAATTGCGATAAAGGTCGATGAAATTATTGCGGAAGCAAGACCAACATGTGAATAGCTATGACGTCGCCAAGCAACCAAGTATTTATTGCCACACAGCTTTAAATCATTCGAAAGAAAGCTGAAGAATTTACTTGATCGTATCTCCGTCTGCAGAACCCTACAGAAACGTAAGGAAATCGAGCCATTTCTAAAGCAATCGATCAGTGGCGATGAAAAATACATTCAATAATCATGTGCAAATAAGTAAAGTATCTATGGGAAAACTCAGACTAACGATGAAGAATGTAACACTATGTGTTTACTGGAATTGGAAAAGATGCCTGTACCATAAAATGCTACCGCCTTGCGAAGCGGTTAATCTGGACCTCTGCTGTCAGCAGCTAGCAAGATAACCATTGAAAAAACTTGATCGAAAGTAGTGAATTTTTTCATCATCACAATGCAGGGCGACGTACATTTTAGCTATCCCGCAAAAAAAGAAGCTTGAATGGCGAATTTTAGTGCACTCATCGTAGAACCCGGTTTTTGCACCGTAAGACTATCATCCGTTTCGATCTCTACAGAAGTCCGTTTAAGTGTTAACTAGTTTCGATAGAGGGCTTCAAAAATCACTTGTCACAATTCTTCGCCCAAAATCCACAGAGGCCCTACAGTGCTAGAATTATGGTATTCGCGGAAAAATGGGAACCGTTTATCGTTTTAGTAATATCATTTTAATCTATAAAAAATGCTTTTCCTAACTTCGGCTTAAACAATCAATACTTTTTCAACAGCTCAATATATGAACTAGCAAATATTGGTTAGGCAATTGCGTAACGATTAATGCTCATAATTATACAATAAGTGTGCATGGTCATATGATGATCCAGCCAGGTACGTCGAGCAAGGTGCGTGAACGCCCCACATTATTTGCACGTTAGCATTTTGTGGCCCCTGTAATGTCAAACATCGATCCAGTCTCCTGATGATAATACAGAGGATGGAGTAGTGATTGGTGACTCCATACGCTTGCACTTCTTCGAAAAAATAATGTAGGCTGAATGTTGATCGCGATTTGGATGCAACAACATAATGAGTTTTAATAGGCGTTTGCTAGCAATCTTTAGTTTATCCCGTAAATTTGTAGATGCCATAGTGAATATTGTCTATTGTGTTTCTAAGGGATTTCAGTTGACTACTGACCTGAATATAGGCAGGAAATGTTGGTCACCCGGATTCAACAATGAACTTTAGCCTGAATAGTTAAATAGTCTTGTATTTCAAATTATAAAAATGTAAACTTTTAGTTCTCTGTTTGAAACATACATGCACCCCCTGTCAAAAGAAAACATTATGCAAGGTGTGCAAAGGTAATCGTAACCCTGTGACGTATAGAATGATGGCTCAAAAAGTAACAAATTTGCAACGCCTCACTCGTACATGTAGAAGGAGAATTGTACACAATTGGGTTACCAGCAATGTTGTCTTCTTTCATCTTTTGCACACCTTGTGTGCAAAGCTTTTATGCAGCTTTTTTTTTCTATCGGGTAGTTTTTTCTTTTTTTTTTCTAACTAAACAACTATCATTGATTTAGCAGTGAATAATTACAATTGGCACTTAGCAACTTTTTTGATTTATTTAACACCAGTCTACTTCTAAAATCTGTTCAAATCGCTTTCAGTTGTAGCTGAAACTCGGTAGCCCTTAAGCATTCGTGGTAACAGGTTAACGTGATCAAGGGATCCTATCCCTATAACGCCTCCGATTAGAGCATTACGAAGCTTTGAAGCCAATGCTTTCTTGTGTGCTTTGATCACGAAGCTTGCTCAACAACTGTGTTCGATAAGAATTTAATAATATTATTCCTTCTGATCTTACTTAGAATTAGATAATTCTATCTTCAAGGTTCATAGTTCAAACGCGGGTAGTTAACTTAGTTTTACTGTTTTCATTTTCTGTTGAACATAAGAGTAATACCTTCCATTGGGCAGCCGTGAGAAAGGCAATGTCTTCGGATTATTAGCTCATTTCGGATTTTAAAACGGTCCAAATTTTGCTGCAACAAACAAAATTGAGTGAGGAGAGAAGAACGGTGTATCACTAAAGCAGAGCTGCCTTCCGGCTTTCTTTTTCGTCATGCTGAAGATAATTGGCATTTACAAGGTTCGCGATGTGGAGATATTTGGAGCCGGTTTTGAAGTTTTATTTCCAGAAAAGAATAAGTGTAACCCGAATTTATGCGGAAAATTGTAAAATGCTCGAACCCGATTACAGGGTTAGAAAATAATTCGTTTGTCTTTGATACGGTGTTTTTAGCATCGCAGACAAATCACGCCCAGGTTGATTCTTTGACCATGAGGACGCTCAGATCTTACTGTAGTCAATTAGATTTCACATATGTCTAAGCCTTTGCTAGATTGTAGAAAACGTCCAAATCGACTATATAAAGATTCTATCAGGCAACGATTCTGTTAATCGATCAGACATCTGGGTTCCTCATAAGCTGATCAACTGCCAAAGAGTGTTTGCACAAACAATCATCCTCTAAATTTGGACAACTTATTTCTTACAAAAATAATAACGGGCAACGAAAAATGGGTAAGTCGTAGCCACGTCACTCAGAATGAATCGTAGTCAAAGTACAGTAGAAACGTTCAACGAAGGCTAAAGCCGGATCCCATCCAAAGGGGGTGGTGCTATGCATTTAGTTAAATTTGAGAGAGTGCTCTTCTGTGAAATTCTAACAAACAACCGAAATGTTAACTGAGTTAGTGTTGAGTACTATGAAAACAGTTTAAGGCAAAGCATATTAGAAATGTCGTCGGTTACGATAAATAGTAAGAGGGTCATGATTCATCATAACAATACAAAGTCTTACACATTTTTAGCGACCCGCCAAAAACTGTACTAAAGTAATTGCGATGCTTTGTTTCAGTTCTGGCCTTATTCCTTCCGAATATTTATCATTTTTTACGATCCTTAAATAACTCTCTTCATGGGAAGGGTTTGGTACCTTTTAAACGTGTGAAAGACAGTTTAGCGCAGATGAGGATATTAACTTCTGGCGAAGTGTAAAACTGCTTGGAAAATGGGCGGCCGTCATCGCTAATAACAGCTAATACATTACTGATTAAAGTTGTCCGGAAAAAAACGCTTTTCATTCAAAGTTAGGAGCAAGATCAAAATTAGAAGGTTCTTATTCTGGAGCGAACTTATAGGACAACTTGGAGGTTGACCTTTTTCTTGAACTCAATTTCAATCCGATATGGACTGGGCCGTTAGAGTTCGTATGGTACTTACCATAGTGGTTAAACTATCCGCAAACATTTAGTTTCCTATTGCCAATAGGCGATGTCTTAGGGCAAATTTCATCTGATTCTCGCCCACTTTCTAAATATTCTACATGGAATTACCAACTATCACTAACGTAAAAGTTCGCTGTACGAAACCCCGTTACACAGTTGCGAAACAGCCAGCGATTTCAGTGGTGAAATGACCTACCCGTCATCACAGTTCCTATTTACTTTCAACCTTTGTATTATATATAAGATGTCATTTATACCTATGACCGATCTCAAAGAAAATTTGTACGTTAACTGTTAAACCGAAAACTTTTGCGTCCAACGCGATTTATAGAATACTCAATCACCTGAACTTTCACTACATATTTTACACGCCAAAAGATCGTGATCCACTAAACCATCTTTTTTCACTCTTGAGTATTACTAAGTTAACATACTTCTGCGGCGTGGAATATTAAGATAGTCAGGTTTTTGGTTACGTATTTAACGGGACCGTTTTATCTCGTTCGGCTTTAAGCTTTGGCAAGATGTTTGTCGTAGGTGGCACGCACTCACCCATAACTTTTTGCACCAGAAGAAAGCTATTTTTTTTTCTAGAACAGGGAAAGCCGGTTATAGAGAACTACAGTGCGTCATTTGTCGAATTTGAGCGAAGATCAACTGCTACCCAGTCTTTCCGCGCTAAACGAATCCCATCAAGGTTAAAAACTTCTATCTCCGAAGCTGACGGTCTACGTTATCTCCAGTTTTCATATGGCTTCTGAACAATCCGAAGAAGACTGTCATGAGGCGGACCGGAAGATCCTCGATAGATTTAAAATGCTGAAAAATTCACCAAGTAGCTTAAAAGCGATCCTTGACTTAGCTAGGTTTTCGATACAAAAATGAATGGCTTTTTTAGAGAAAACAAACTGGATGTTGAATCATCCAGATAAACTTTAACGGTTTGTACTTTTGAAATTTGCGCGCTTTGGATGTTTTGACTTTTCTGAACTATAGCACGTTTTAGAATTTTGGTTTGCTATTCAGCGAAATTTTAATTTCGTTACAATTTTTTGAGCATTAGAGTTTTAACGAGTTTATACCTACCAGTATCGCTCAATCCACGGTAGCTTGCTTGTTGGAAAAAATTGCGGATTAAAGAGAGAATGATTTGAAAATGGCTAGCGAGTGGCTTGGATCCGGAGTTAAAGCTCTAATTAGGTTGAATTGTAATTAAATGGAATAAATATGACCATTAAGAATGATACTTCTAGCATGAAAAAAAAATAGCTACTTCATTTAGACATTATTTTATTAGCAAAGCATAAGAAAAAGTCCACATTCAAGTGCGTATATATATAAATATAAGCACCTTATTAAAAGATCTAGAATTTTGCACGTCATTATTAAATTATTTAACCATTTATAGGCAAGTTTACCAAAACCGTTTCTTTTATTTTAGGTCACGTATTTTAGGTTAATTCCCCTGTATTATATTTTTGATACAAAAAGCAACTAAGATAATCAGTAGATTTGACCTCCGATTGACAATTTAGGATCCTTTATTGCGATTTAGGTGAAAACATCCAACCTCATAGAGGCAACCACGAAATATATACACTACGATACAATATGTGCTGATATCATGTATAATGCGAACTACGTTTATACAATAGGAATAACTCACCCGCAATATGTTATAACTCAATGCTTGTGTCTGTATAGTATACTACCATCAATTGATTTTTACCCGTGAACGCGTTTAAAGTTACGTTTATGTCGATTTAATACCGCAAGAATAGTACATTTCCAACATATGTTAGAAATGTTCGACATGTACTTCGTAGTTGTGGCTACAGCAAATTGAGCAGTCCTCCTAGTAGTGTTGTTTTTACCACATATTTACCACATAGGCAAAGTTCACTGCCTTGTTAGTTCACTAATTAATCAAATACTTTATACTTGAATGATAGCTAACCAACGAAATTTGGAACCAACTAGGTTTTCCATACACCAAACGGATAAGCAACAAACAGTACCCAGATGTCTCGTCATTGTAAGTAATGCACTATTTACAGGTTGGCAAAGGCTTCGTCTGGTTATCAAGAATTCGGATGTGGCAGGCATATGGTTGCCTTGCATTGATTAGTCTTATATATTTATTTACATAAAGTTATTATTTGTTATCAATTTTTTAAATCATTACAATCATTCCGTCAAAGCTAGTACTCTAGTTGATTGTATGGCCATGTTATCTGTTTGTTGGTTGCGTGTTTCGTAAAAAAAACTATCAGGAATGTAACAGTACTAGCCGACGTTTGCCAAAAATTGCCAAATAGCTTTGCTGTTTGACTAAACGAAACGTTTTCACTAACCGAATGAGACGTCTATGATTCGAATGATAGAAAATAAATAAATTTAAGCGTTAGCTTCAGCAATTCTAGTAGAAATGGCACTAGCAGCGTCCTTGCCGATGACGGCCATAACATAATGATGCTACCGAAGGTCTGCGGAACGATACACTAATCATACCAATAGCCTTCGTGGTACGTCAAGCCACTAAACCTGAAGGCAAGACGGAATTTATTATGTAGAGGCTTTGCCAATGTTACTAGTCATGATACAAAAACGTTGGATAGAGATTTATTATTATTACTAAAACATGCTAAATTACTAAATAATTTGAATGCCGCGCTCATCCCAAATTTCCTATCGAAGCAAATTTCCTCCAACATGTGCCACTTAGTATTCTACAATAAGAAATACGATTTGGTATATAAATTACGAATAAAATTGTAAGAATTAATTAAATCACCATCATTGGATTACCTACGGCACTGTATCAACTGCTTCCCGGGGACAGATTCTTTGTTGTTTGAAGATAGTTGGCTGTTTACGAAGGCATCATGCTATTGCTAAATTATGAGAGTATGTCTATATGCAAAACAAAAACTTAGCATGAAGATGCAACAATTTTTCATATATTACTGCAAAATTATTATCCTGCCCAATCTAAACACAGTGCTCTCAGAACCCATCTTAACCAGCGGCAAATCACGAATGCGCAGCGAGAACATTGAAGAGCGCTTTATTTAGTCTTAATGTTGGTTCAACTGAACATGCAGCGCTTTAATCACTAAATAAATGATAAACAATGAGCTGCTGTGCTTCATATAAGTCGGTGAATATGAATAAATGCATAGCCAAACTGTGTTTACATTCAAACACTGGAAACTTTGTCATCGATGTAAAGTTTAATAAAATTATGGTTATGGTGCCTATTTGGTAATCTAATGCAGGTTCTATACAGTACAAATTCATAAATTCTGGTTCATCTGAGGCTTAACTATTGCTTGTCTTACACGTAAATAGATATGAATTATTAACTTTGGTACCTACCTATAATGTACTTTATAACACCACACTATGCTAATTCGGACTAAAATAGAAATATACATCCATTCTAAATAGACATCTTGACATTTGATTTCACCTTCAAAACACACGTAGGACACATCTTCTAAAAAGATTAAGTCGTTCAGTATGAAACGAGTTGACCATCCATCTTGTACTTAACGCCAAGATTTTATCACGGTGCCACATTTCGCTATAATTTTTTTGTCTTCAAAATGCACTTGTACCTTTAAAAAGTACTTTGAAACCATTTATTGGGAGTTCGAGCTCTTAACAGGCGAATTGTTGTGAGCCATAAAAAACCAGGAAACTTGAGTAGTTTACAAATATAAATTCCATAAAGGAACTACAGCAGCTGAGATAGTTCGCCGTGTAAACCTTGTATTCGTTGTAAGTTCTACTGTTAGAAACACCATGAGCTATTAATTCAAAAAATTTCCAAAAAAAATTGAAGCCAAAAATTAGTTTTATGAAACAAAGACTTCTTGCGAAAGTCAATAACGAACAATTAGGATTTGTGGTGTTCTTTACTCTTACGTTATAACAGTGATCCGTTATTACCCCGAATTATGATCTGTGATGAAAAACTTATCCTATACGATAATCGGATCGATGAAACTGAATTGGTGGAACAGCACTTTAAAGCACAGATTTAGCTGCAAAAGGTTATGGTGCCTATTTGGTAATCTAATGCAGGTTCTATACAGTACAAATTCATAAATTCTGGTTCATCTATTGTTAACAGTTGGTGGAGATAATAAACTACGTACTAAAAACTAAATTAAGTTTAGTTGTTTAGTATGTAGTTACCCTTATTGTAAAGCAATTCGCAACCTCACATCAAAAGAGTCATGGTTCAAAAAATGAAAAGGTTAGGGTTAAAGGCTTTCTGTTGTACTCTAAACTCCTATAGCAGCGTAATGTATAAATTACCATATAACTGACAAAAAGTCACAATTGCGGCGTACGCTTCGATTGAAAATAAATAAAATAAGCTTGTAAGAGGTTCGAGAAGTTCACTGTGTCATATTATACATCGAATGAGTTTTCAGTGAAACCTAATATAACTCATATAAGTTATATTAGGTTTCATTGAAAACTGATAAAGACCATATGAGATCCTTTTAGTGAAACAACAAATACATGCAAGTAAAGATTATTGATTAATTATATATAGCAGCCGATCTCATAACCTATCACGTCACTTCGTGACTGAGTGACATGATGCCTTTTTACTTCAACGCGCTCTGATACCTTAATTTGCCACCCAATAAAATTATACTTCGCTTTATCTGACGTTCTACATAAACGGTTTGACATCACTCTTCCTACCTTGTAACTAATATGTTATCATCATTACCACCTTAGTTATTAGCGTGTAAGTTTAGCAGAAATCTTATCCGATCTGAGTAGTTTGTTTCAGCCCTTTGTTATATAGTTTCCGCTCTCCGCTTCCGTCCGACATCTAGCAGATACTCATTACGCCCTTATTATTATTGCTAGCGCGTAGGAAAACCCCGAAACACGTTAACATTTTTATGTTAAGCCTCTTAAAAACTAAATTACTAATGCTAAGTAAAATAAAATGCTAAATCAACGGTAATGTACACACTATCGCTTCAGAAGAACGCTACCTCCGTTTTGGCCTTTATGTTTGACACCATAAATATCGTGCTATATGTACTTTATAATAATTTGATGAAACTCGTCGGATCACTTGCATCCAATATGAACATGCGAAATATTCGGACTTAACTAAATCCATGCCTAGTATCGGAGCACTAATACCCTTAAACTCAGAATGATTTCTCGATCCCAATCGATTTTCTTTTGTAGCTGTCGTTTTTATATATCGTCTTCCGGTACTAATGATACTTGCGAGATGCATTTTCGTCTCACCTTGCAAGAATCGCATAGAATTCAGCTAAGCGAGGCATCATAAAACGATGGCTCTTTTCTTTCATTCGTTGTCCCTTGTTTATTTATGGCAATTATCAACTGCGAACTAAAGCATGAGAACGCTTCTGCTGTTAAAGGGCATTACTCATAGCTATCTAACAATACGTACAATTCAATCATTCGTTACCTTTCCCTAACTCGTTGTGTTGCGGTCCTATTTACTATACTAATGCAACTTGGTAAACTAAATCATACTTAAATCAGTGTTTTTACAAAAAATACTTTTACGTCAGAAACAGCCTAGATTTGTGATCCTTCAACGAGTCGATAAACTTAGTTTTTAGTACCCATGCATTATACGGAATCAGGGTCGTAAACCGAAGATACCCCGTAACTTACGTTTTACGTATCTAAAATATTCAATCCAATGCAAATGCCAGTAGTATTCGTTGCACGGGAATCACCTCAAATGGAATGTTGAAATCTAACGAGATTTGTATTATTTTAAAAATGCTGTTTATATAAGCTTTATTTGGTAAAAATAATCCTTCTAAAACCTATGTTTGTTTAAATACCGGTTAAATCATCCAAGTATTTGATTCAGTGCTTTAGATTGGCGTACCTGCCTTGAACATGGTACTCTTTTCGAGATCTTTTCTAGATAATTTTTTCTAGATCGTGGAAAAGTCTTAATACAAAACCTAAATATTTTTTTTGAATATGTATTCATATTACAAAGTCCATATTAGTCAGAAAAATTATTGAGTAAAGATCGAAGTACATAGCTACCTAGAAAAAACCTTCTTGAATTATCCTATACTCGGACTACCTGAAAGACTGCGCTTTTGAATGGTGCTTCTCCAAAAACCCTTTATTTTTGTCTATTCAAAAGATAATGCATTCGATCTTAATAATTTAGGAATAAGTAACGCGGTGAAATGAATACATAATCGAATGGAATGTCGCAAATGGTAAGTGTTCCCAGCGTTGTAGCAGCTATATTGCTCCTAGTATATCCAAAATGTGTTTTTCAAAGGAATCACATTTTGTTCGAGCTACTTTGTTTCATATTTTTCATTTTTAAATTTTTCATATTTGTTTGTGTCGTTCCACAATATTTGCAAGGTTAACGGAACGTCCAATTTTAAATCTTGTTGGTCCTTTCAATGCAAATCCAGAATGCAAACGAAACGTTACTTATTGCCTGTAACTACTTTTCATGATCATTATTATTGTTGTAATTATAATTTAAGAAAAACGTACTGTCTAAGTTCTTTTGCTCCTTCATGGTATTTCCTTGACAAAACAAGCTAATGGCCAAATGTTGCACATTTACTCAGGAAGTATTTTCTACTGCAGATCTGCAGTGATTGTTTTCAAGCGTCAAAGACGTTTCAGGTGCTACATGTCTGACATCGCTTGATTCATCTCTTCTCGAAGTCGAAAAACCCTTAAAGCAGTCGAGAACGTCTGTGCCGTGTACAAAGAAGACAATGACTAAAGAGACTATTCTAAAGAACTTCCCTTCAAGTAATGTCTACCATCCGTAAAATTCGTTTTCCAGGTCGAAGATGCCAGTATTTAATGGAACAAACCACTTTTGAACCTATTTTCAGCTGTAGAATCCTCGTCATACACGTTACATATAGCTCGAGCGTATATTAGCAGCTCTTTAACTTCAAAAGTGTCAACTATTTATTTCCAAATGAATAAAAATGTATTTTTTAAAATCTAAAACACACGCAAACCGCAGCCGAAATTGTCAGAAAAATTCCATCTGACAAAGCATAATCACAAAAGATTATAACAATGAAAGCCCAAAGTAGCTTTTGCTCAGCCGTCAGATGGACCCAGCAAAAGTGAATCACCGAATCACAGGAGTGGTAAAAGAAAAAAACGGGTTTGCATTTAGGCAAACATAGGCTTACGCTTAATGCAAATGTGTTTCAACTATGCTGTTTTATTTCCTGCTAGTTTTTCAATATGGGGCCGCCCAGTATCAAACGTAAATATTTTCGGAGTTTTTTTTACGGGCTTAGATCTTTCATTACTCCACCACTGTTATTTATTACTTTCCATCATCCAGATAACAATTCATTTGTTCAACTACTATAGAGGTCTCGAGTATCACAGTGTCTTACTTTTAAAAAAAGCAACTTCGACATCACAGTCAAATAATCTTTTCTATTAAAAACGACATGTTAACAAGAGTAACAAAAAATTTCGAGGTAACAAGCAGTTAGTAAAAGCAGTATTTAGTGAATGCTTTATGTAATAGAAAATGTCCAACTTCCAACTTCTCCATTGTTACCACTATCATTTTTACGGTGTAAGCGCTGCCGTGCAATATGAAAAGTTCACTTATGTTCAATAATATTAGCACTTTATGCGGAGTTTTTTTTATCATCTCTTCTAATTGTTGGCAGTACACTTTAGCCGCCATCAACAAACCAGTACTCATTAAAGCTGCAGTGGCTAATACTGGTATTAGATTATCAAACAGGCACCTAGGCTTTCGCAGCTATGCGTTTACTTTATGGTGATATTCAGCGTATCCACTCATCGACCATAGAGTCTATCATTATTTTAGAGAATCAATTTTCCATCAAATGTCACAGTTTGGTGTAAGAATGGATCACTGCTTAAATGTAAATGAACAAAAAAAGTTTGTTTTCGATCGGTATCAATTTGTCCAACTTTTTGGCTTAACACTTCGACCGAGGTGGACAAGCAGTATTTTCGCCAAGCATTTCAAATTTACCAAGTACCAGGACCCGCGCACATTATTTCAATGGTGTTGTGCTTTTAATGGAGCATAAATACTAAAGCTCCCAACTCCCCGTTATTTACCTTAGCAGGGGGTCCTTCACGACAGAGTTCTAAATTTCGGAATTTTTTGAACTACCGACTTCTTTGAATTATCGAGTGTTTCTGGGAGCAGGACCTTTACCGAACACAAAAATCATACGGCGAGCTATCTCCCAGATAAGTGATGGGTTGTGTTTGTTTTGAACATATTTTTGTCAAATTTATTTTATCGGTTACTTAGATCAAAGTATTTACAACCTTTCTTTGTGCATAAGTACACGTCACGATAAAGAAAACACGGACATATTCTACTTTGATGCGCAACTATTTTAGCGAATTTCTAGAAGATGAATTCAAATATTATTAGCGTCGAAAGCTGAAGAAGAAATTGTCAAATGCGATGGATGGTGACTGACCACTTGTATTAAAATCTTCAACAAGAATGGCCATGAATAGTTAAAAAAAAAATAGGTAATTTTTACTTAGTTTTCACGTCACAAACAAACGTGACAATTGTATTTTATTATAATTATTACAATTAGTTATATTATATATTATTATTATAAATATATATTTAACTGATCTATGGTAGAAATGTCTCTGTACTCTCCGGATCCCATTCTGACAACCAACAAATTTTCTGGTACATTCTACATAACGAAAAAGGGTAGTTATTAAGTAGATTAGTAACGAAACATTCGTTTATAAAGTTGTACATGAAACCCAACAGAAAGAAGAACTTTCCACTAGACGTTACGCACCCAAAGATTACAAGAACGCAGCGTATGTGCCTCCTTGAGGCACAATAAAAATCATGAATTTGAATTTGACAGATATGAATAACAACGTTTTGGCATTACACACTCAATTGTGCTTGTAATGTCCTTGTTAACTGATACTCGGAAAATAACGTGATAACATTTTTCCGCAGTCACAGATGAATTGTATAGCCGACAGAACAGCAGGAAACTATCTTCCAAAGTATTTCTAGACACAGGCGTAGATCCAACTTAATAGTTTCAAGGCCTATTGAAAACAGAATACCAGCGATTCAATCAGCTGATGGTAGGTTCGTTTTCGCGTGTAAACTCAACGTAAATAAAAAAAAATTCATTTTCCACAATAATCAAACTTTAAATCAATATGCCGAACAAAACCTTTGATCGTAATATTGCTATGACCTTCTTACACAGCACCATTGAACTGCGTAGCATAAATAGTTCGGAACGACAAAATTGAATACTCAAGTTCCAAGAAACGGAGATTACGAAAATAAAAAATTTTTAAAGAGACGATGGAGCACAAACCTTTTTATTTCGCCACCATCTCATGTTACTCCTGTACTGAGCAAGCTCCACTCCACGAATCATTCTTGGTGTTTTTATCGGCTTCACAGTTCTGTCCGATGAAATTTTGGCGCAGGAATTTCAATCTATCAAACAGATGGATATAGATCTGACTGCATGGATAAAAAAGGGTATGGGAGTAGGTACAAAAGTAATTAACCGCACACACTCTAGAAATAATCCAGTAACCGCTACCAAACGGTAATCACGTATCAAGCAAGTTCACGACCAATTTCGAGAGACACTAGACGCTTGACTCATCTGTAAGAGTTTGTAGAGCAACACTGATGCTACACAACAATTAGAAGAACGCTAACGGAGTATTCAAGTGGTTCCAACTTCAGTCTTACTGATACATTACAATGGCATCTAAGTTCATTGATACATATACCAGCTCCTGCTCTATTCGCATTATACAATCCAGTTATATTCATATATATACATGCTATATATAAAGAAGGGATACTCTTCGGTTGAGGGAGTCACATGTTAAGACTGCGTGTGAGGCTATCTTTTGCATCCTGAGCAACACCGACATCAGTGCTACTGACGGTCAAAACCTATGATATAATGGATAATTACAGACTCGGATATCAGAAGTAATATTACAAAAATACCGAAAATATCCATGTCAGAAAAGTGAATACCGCTCGCAAATAATGCTAATGCTGGTGATGATTGGGTTAAAGCTTCGCCATCCTTCAAGAATTGCTTTGTCCATTCCTATTTAGCACTAATTTCAAGGGCTATCGCAACAAGTGTTCTAAGCGCTGCATTAAGATTGCCGGAAGACCAGAGCCATTTTCATCAGTTATAACAGGGCTTTGTGGCAGTACCCGCGATAGCAATGTCGATAACAACGAATAGACTACTGATATCTTCTTTCATTGTTTAACGGTAAACGGGTTATATTTTCCTCTAAATCGTTTCCCGTTGCCTCTTGAATGATTTAAGATTTGTTGCCAAAGCTTGTTTCATGAGGTAAGGGCCGCCATGTAATGGTCGGTATATTTCTGTTGTTGTTTTGGCTTGGTTTTGCTTCACTTTTTGCCCTCACGTAGCAACGGAACGACGAAGACCTTAACGTGGTATCTGTTCTGCTAATGTCGTCGTGAATATCACGGTCATTCGTTTACAGAGGAAAAAAAAGCTTCTTGGTACACACGGTCTGTAGAGTACAACAGCAGAAAAAAATCGGGCCCACACTTGATGAAACCAGTGCTACTTGGCAATTACAATGACAACCATCACTGCTACAAGAACCAAAACTATTACATGCATAATATATGCCATACAAATAATCGACTCTAAGAAATAAAATGTTGCTGCTACCACTTCGATTCTAGGTATCCTGTTAGCGTCGTTGTCACAGCTCAACAGAGACAAGTTCTCGAAGTTATGCTTCTGCCTGTTTGTTTAAAGTCCGGTGTGATGCTGCTGTATGAAATTCGCCTCATAGATGTCGTCTGCAACAACCGAACTAACAAGAACCACAGCACACAATCACTGCGCACTTTGCCATAGATTTGGTCCCTCGCCCTAGACGTCTTTCCCACACACTTGCAGCCGCCTTGCCGCGTTTACATATAATCGTGTGAGAGCAATAGACGGAACATGGAGAGGCGAAAGTAATTTATGTCACTGAACGAACGATTTAATTCGTTGTCGTGTAAATCGCCAATCCATATCAGATAGATGTCTGTGACTGCAATAGGTATAACCGTTGCTGCTTATTTATTGTGATCATTCATGTGGGCTGTGGCTATAAGACATAAACAATCATGCAAACTTGCGTAGAACGTCCGGAACACGACTCTCTGCCAACAAGGGCTGCTAATTTTACAGTAGGTAGTCATATCTACTACAAATATGTTTTAGAACGTATTGAAATGTGAGGAAATTATTTGTAGCGCACCTTTGGACACCCATATCCGTGGGTATATAGTTTATACTTATTATCTTTAATTATTTAATGTGTCTTTCTGTCGCCTCATTTAAATGCGAGCTTTATCGAGGTTACCTACGCCAAAGCGTTTATTTTTTCAAAATTCATATGTTCACTGTAGATGACAGACAGCTAATCCTATTTACCCTGCAATCTAAGTTCAGAATTTGGAAATTCTGAAGTTGACTATACTATATATGAGTTATCAAAAGATTCAGGTCTTGATCAAAAATTGAAATGAGGTCAGGTGGATATCGGAAGTGAACCTTCTTTAGGGTAACTAAAAAGAGCCACTTCTAAAGGGAGAACTGAAGATTATTCTAATCTTCAGTTCTCCCTTTAGAATAAAATCCTGGAATAAAATCTAAAACCAAATTTAAAAAATTACGGTTGAGTATATTGCCCTAGTTACTCCATTTTGAAAAATTGACAAAAATCATATGTAGCACCTCTGTTTTCAATTTCATCATTAGGTTTTTTAGCGATGCCGCTGAGATTATATCTTAGTAATTCATTTTTGGCCTCGAGGCGCGACTTTTGCTCGCGTAACGGAAACATACGAAAAAACCCGTGTTCACTTTCTGAGGCTAAGTGACGTACACTGTATACAAAAATTTACTTTTTTCGTTCATAAAACTCATTAAACACCTTTATACGACATGTTATTCGTTGTGCTAATTGTCAATAATTTCATATTAGTACTTTATTCACGTTTATTGCTCAAATCGAAAACCTACGCCAGATTTGAAAATCTGGAATCAACTTACGTCTTTGACATATCAAATCAAAATTCTCTGTAACGAATGGTATAAGGTCTGCAAAGCTCAAAATTTTTTTGGGATTCAGTATACCTATTGTTTTTAAATTACGATACATTTTGATTCGATAGTAGCGCGTATCGCATCCAGATTGTGCATCCCATTGAGTTCTGAGGGATCTGAAACCTGAGAGATGTTGGAGGGTAAAAGCAACCAATCAGCGATTAATTTATATATATGTATATAATTAAATAAAAACAAGGATTAGTTCCATGGCGAGCCGTACTACGCTAGCGCAAAGGACAGAAGAAATTAGCGCAGGTGGGCTCTGTAAGAAAGTGAAGAGCGATGGACAGGAGAATTGCTTTCGCATTTTATCTCCATGCGTAAAACTGGAGTTCAATTCAAAACAGTTTGATCCCTTTTAATGTGACGAGATAGGCAATGATGGGAGTAAATTAATAACCAAACTTGTTTATTTCGTATTTGTTTATTTAATGGCTCTTTTAGGCTTGTAAATATTGATTAGCTCCAATATGTGACTCCCGTGGCAGCGGCTGTGTAAAGCATACGACTCCCCTTAAAGCATAAGTTTTGAGTTACTGTTTTCTCAGTTTGATTTTCTCACTCTTCCTAACGTTTCTCGCGTTTCTTAACGTCAAAATTCACCTTCCATTGCTATTAGATTCGTTTAGACCATGCCACTTTCAACAATGGTTACTGCAGGTGCTTTTCCAAGCTTTCTAAGACAACTTTACAGAAGACTCTGAAACTATGTAATGGTGTGATTGTAAAAAATTGTTAATTGATCTTTCGATCGAAACATGATCATAAACGGCAACTTTTTTAATTGGTTTCTTAACATAATGCACCATGTATATTTTTAGTGGCTAATTAAGTTAAAACGTCTCAAAAAAAAACTCCTTTTACAGAGTTCCAGAGGTTAAACCCAGAAAATCTGAATACTGCGAGCATAAAGAAAAAACGGAAAACAAGCATAAGGTAAATTGGAGCAAGTTGATTTACAGTTACTTGCATGCAAAAATTAATATTTAAAGTTCCCCGGCCAGACAGACTACTCACCGACTGTACTGCAATGCATGACGCCGTGTGACATATTTGACCACATCTTGCACAGACGCACGAAGCTTATGCCAATGAAAATAAGTATGCGCCGGTTAATTCTATTCGTGCCGGTTTCATTGCTCATCGCCGCTGTGTTATAAAAGTCGGAATCGATCTCCGTCATTTTCCTCTCCCAAATTCTGATTGATTCCGAATAAGAGGAAATAGTAGAAAGTTTGAACTGCGCATTGGATCCTCTGCAAATAGAGATGTGTCGCTTAGAAGGCAGACGTGTCTGGGCAACAATGAACTATGCAGTCCCACGGCGCATTTTAGAAACGCGGGTTTAGTTCTGTCTAATTTTCCAAGTTGCATCGACGAAAAATGTTCACACACTGCCTGGATTTCCTAGCAGCCTACTAAGGCCATCTTAATCGCAGATGGGGGCAGTGCCGTTTGTAAAGAATGTCTGAAAGATACCCACACCCGTCAATATCGCTCATCGTACTCTCCGTAATGTGCTTTGTAAAGGCTCGGGCGTTCGTAGGTAAAATCAAATCTAGTTACTTCAAGCTGGTCACTATTTCCAGGCCTTTCTGTCCATATGGAACGTGTCGGTAATGGCAAGGCAACCGCCTCAGTGGATTCAGGTCTCTGTCTTATACACTTTGATTACTAGTGCCTCATTTTCGTATCACGAGAGCTTGCTGGATATAAAAGCGACTTTTCGTTAAAGCGATAAGATAACCAACAAAAGCAATGTTTTTACCTGTCCCCGATGGCCCTTTAAGATGAAGGGGCAAATCATACAGCAGTAACAAAAATAGAAGCTTAAGTACCAGCTATTATGTATGTCTAAACAGGTATCCAAAGTTGTCACGATACATAAAAACAGGCTTGTTTTGAGTTCATCGATACATCTAAATCCGGACTTTTTCTTACGAGGTGTTTGTTTCTAAGACCAGATATAGTAATGAAATTCTTTGCATGTGCTAGATGTATCGCTCCTAATTGTCGTGTTTGTTTATGATATAACCATACTTCGCCGCGATTATATTCTATTCAGGATTACAGTACTCGCAAAATAATTTTTCTTTAATCCACAAATAACTTTTTAATAGCAACCGTGCTTCAAACTATATTGGTCGGTAGAATGGTCAAAGTATTGCTCAAACACCCTATATACAGAAAATTCCAGTGGAATTATATTTTAGGCGTTGGGAGTTGATATTTTGTGGAGAAGATTAATTACTCGAGCTTATCTCAACGGCCCAGTTGGTGGTTGATGTCCTGCTCCTCAAAATGACTGTTAATTCTTAATAGAGATCAAAAATGCATTTTTGGGTCACGATATTAATTTTCGAACCTGTAAATCTAAACCCTATCATTTGGTTTGCCTCCTGAAACTCTACCTCGGGATGCGTAAAAGCCACCCGAGAATTAGTAATAGATATAGTCTCGGTTTTGGGCAAAAAAGAAGGTTATTGTTTCGGTTTGCCTTACGTAAACACATTGAACAATAGTTGATCTTGGCTCAAGTTTCAAGAACGACGCACGATTTTTCGTCATCATGAGTCTGGTATTTTTTTCTAGAAAAAAACTGACTTTGTTCTGCGACAAGACTCCCGCTAAAGTTGGTCCGAATTTGAATATTATGCTCTGTAGAAAAATGTAGACCTCTTCACTGACAAAAAGGCAGAAAGTATGGTGTTGTATGTAAACTCGCCGCTTCGACAGAGATCATCTTAAATATGCGTTGGGAGCCTCAAATGGGTAGATCGTATGCGCCGAAATTTGCGGGTACTTTATTGAAACAACATTTTACCGTTGACTGGAAAAAATGACTAGCTCTGCGCAGGTTTGCACAGCTCACTTGTGCAGGCGATCAGTTCGATTTTTACAATATGCTAAATTCTAAGCTTGTAGTGCGACTAGTTTCGTCGAATTATGAATCCGACGTATAAGCGATGCATGCTAATTGTTGAAGAGCTTTGCCGCGCAGCTTGGACACACTGTTTGTTTGTTATCGAACATTTGATGAAACATTTATATGAGCGATAGCACCACAGCCGTAAACGCAGGGTCCAAGAACACCTACACCAAATATATTACAAACCACACAACACTGAAATTTGTATGTCAGCCAAGGTTGGAGAAAGTACAGAACGCGTCTCCTCTGATAGCATTCAGAAAAAAAATGGCGGCAAAATTACATAGGTAAAGAAAAGTTTACCAGTCAAAACGCAGAAGTATGCAATATAGATTTGCGGCGGAATATCGCATTATGATCTGTGGCTAATACCAGCCCAATGAGTGGGTGTGAGCATCAAGTCGTATACAACACTCCAGAACAAAGTAGATCAGAAATTACATAATAGTAAAAAAACTCGATGAGCAGTTCATTTTCCAGTCTGATTCAAATCTGGAAAGTCGCAAAACGCCGACAAACTTTTGCTTCAAAATATGCTTAGCCAACCCTGCACTAATTTGCTTGCCTACGCGAGTACCCAATTTTGCTGAAAGGCATATGCACTACAATTAAACACAGTAGACATTTACGCCTGTATCTCATTGGAAGTTATTTGATAGTAGATGCGCCTTTATAACAGACGTGTACCAAAAAGTCTTTTTCACTGGACACGAGACTCAAAGCGAAAACATGGCAGGCAGTTTGTTTTCACTTACAAGGGGGCATATAAATCCTGAACAAATCATCAGATATTTTTGAGACTGATTTCTTTTTACAGTGAATCTTTTCCCATCACTGAAGAACCGAAAATGGCCTGATGCTCCTTCGCGAAGGGTATTCAATATTCAAAAGCAAATATCCCGACAAGTACTGGAGGACTTTTGTCTTGAGAGAAGTTTTGCCTGTGTTTTATGGCATGAGACTCGTATTTGAGATTTTCATAAACAGTGCGTGCAATTGCTACGTTAAATTTAGCTGCCAAACAGCATACCGGATTATCACGATCATCAAAGGCTCTTCTGACTGTGCACCTCTTCTATTGTTGTGGATTCTCCTTGTTTCCGCGTAAAAAAATTTGTTCGTATCTCTTGTTGCAATACGATAAACCGTGAATTTTAGGTAATCGTAGAAATTCATAAACTCAGTAAGGTCCAACCTTCATAGTCCAAAGAAAAGCCTTCTGGCCTTTCAGGATGATACATAATTACGTTCTGAAGAAGATTGTTTTTTTTTGTAACCCAGAACAACCGACGAACACATGTCCGCGACGATCAACAACCCGCCAAAACGTTGTCTTATATGTCTATATATATATACATTTTTTTCACCTCTAACCCAATTTACGTAAGATCTGTTTGGAAGCAACCAGATATGTTACATTCACTGAGAACTCATACTGAATAAGCGTAGCTTTTTCCAACATGTTTATATTTTTGAATAATACACAAATGGACAATGTCTTCTTGTATTTTTTTTCATAGACAAAAAAAATGCCTATTATTCAATATTTAGTTAGAACTAATTTGAGGACGCCGTGAGCGAACTTGCTTTATCATTCCAGTATATTCTTAGATAATACCTATCAACGGCTACTCTTGCGGTAGTAATCGTTTCGTTGACTATGCTTTATCTGCGCTCAGTTTTTTTTTCGTTCAAGTTGAGCTAATACGAGTCGGCGACATGCCATACCCGATAACTTGTGAAAACGTATAATGTGCCAAATTTTCATCACACGTATTTCACCTTGCGAACCTCGACTGCTGTTCCTTTTACGGAAAGGGCAGAACAGGTGTTTCCTTTTTGGTCTTAAAATATACAAAAAAGGTTGTGTAGTGTATCCCAAAGTTTTTCATGCTGTCTCGTCCTTAAATGATATTATAGTATAACTAGTCACCCAAAAATTACCTTAAATAAGTCCTGAAATATATTGTTTTTTGAAAAATCTGTTATTTGATTTGATTTTTAATTTGAAAAAGTTCGACTTGATTTAAAACTGCCCAAATTCAAGCGAAAATTGAAATGTCAAACATTTTCGATTGTTCCAAGCTACATTCATTTATAATTCCGTCATGTACCAGATGCAAGTTCTCAACGGAGTGTCAATAGATAAGGCTACAAATCGAGTATCTTTTAGTGGTAGAACTGCTTGAAAAAGGGGCTCACCCATAGAACACCCCCATGTAAAAATACTAATACCTGGATAGGTTCAGTTTTGCAAAGTTAAACTCTTTCAAAATTGGAAAGTTAGACAAAAGTCCTAGCACGGTCAAGAACGAGCAATAATGTTAGAATTAGGTGTTGAAAGCACATTATTAAAATAAGTATGTTTCTCAGCTTACACCAAACTTTTAAACATGAATGTTCTAGATATTAGCAAACCAGCTGTTGCCTCCTAGTAACGTTAATATCAATACACTTCATACTGCAAAATTTAAAGGGATCCACAACTTCATTTTCAACAACTTCAAACAAATCCATACAGCTAAAATGTAATTTTTAGCCTTTGAGTAACTCTCGCTATTAAGTTGTGTTTCCATCAACATTTGCCTATCTTCCGCTAGAATTGTCGTAACTGGTACCCCACATAAGTAAAAATCAAGGTTCCAAATCGGATAACTTTATCAATTCAAAGACATAACAGGCTTTTGTAAAATGGCTCGAATAACGGATTCTCAATCAAAAACATGTTTTTCTACACACAACTTATTTCCATACCAATTTGGCTTTTATGCTCGTCTACCGAGACAGCGTATTGGTATGAGCTGTAGCAATATCACAATTTTTAGTACTACATAGCGTATGTAAATAGATTCTGTTAACTTGCACCCTATGCAATTGTTCATACTAAATCAGTACTGGTTACATACCAATAAAAAGCGCAGGATTTGCAACTCTGGAGCAAGATAACTGCATATGTGGAACTGCAATCGATGTTTTTCTAGGATATTTGATCTGGAGAAAATCTTCTTATATTTAGTAAGTGGATATTTTGCCGACCACCTCCAGACATAGGGTCATAGGACATAAGATCTCCTGTAACGCACAATGCTTAGTTTTTTAAAATCAATATGGATGGCGTAAATTCGGTATCAGTTTAGCACCATTCAACTCATTTTCATATGCTTTTCATTAATAATGTATTTCGTTATTTATAAAAGGGTACAACTGTGCCGGATAATGAAATACTGCTAACAGAGCAAATTTATTTATATAATGAGATAGTTGCAACAACTCAGCTACAATTGGGACCCCTTACTAGCAACACTTACATTGAGTACTCCAAGCGTACAAAGCGTCAAATTTATGGGGTCTATCAAAAATTTAAGTTGTATAGGTGTAACAGCAAAGTGTGAAATTATCCAAACTACAAAGCGGTTTTACTCAGCTCTATGTTTTACAAAGCTTATATGTCACAAAAGTTATAAGCTTTATAATATTTTCGTGTGGGTAGATGAAGTTTAAAATCAAGCGTAAACTCTTTAGAAAACTTCATGAACTAGAAGTCTGCGCACAGCAACAAGGCTTACCAAGGTCATAATTATGTTATACTAAATACGTCGCGATGGCTAATCTACTCATTCCAAAGCTAATTCTCAGTTGTTTCTTTTACAACAGGCCTCGACACCGTTGTTCTGCATTGCTTCAAGTATCTTCCCGGGTAGCGGGTTTATAAGAGCTATGTAGAAGGATCGAGCAAAATAAGAGATGCTGACGGTATTTATCGCCTTTCCTATTGCTCGAATCCTTCCTAGAAGGTCAAAGTATCCCTATGCGCAGATTCGTACTTATACCAGGTTTGCCTATTTCGTTATGGTATGCAAGCACGTTACCACGGCATTGTAACGGGCATAGCTCACATAATTAATGTACTCCGAGTTCACTGAAGTAAATGGAATTGAATTTGTTTTTTTTTTTTTATCTATAGACAAAAACTCAAGCCGCATCTACCTACACTATTTTTGCCAAATTCGTTGAAAAAAAGTGAAGGCACCAATCGCCGTACCAAACTTACTTTACTTGAACAGTTTCAAACAGAACAAACACGTGGTTTGGTTGAGTTGAAACTTAGCAAATACGGCTTTAGGGATGGCGCGTTCCATTAAAAAACAGATAGATGCAGCTCATCTACATGGAAACGAGGTTATTCACTAATTAGTTTCTATTCTTACTGCTAAATAAATCTTAATAACAAACATAATAAACATTAAGCACAATAAACAGTAATCACTTAAGGGCCATAATCCACAAAAAAGACGCTCTGAGGGCAGCGTTCGTCGGCTAGCTTCCTGGGTCAGGCTCTTCTGTCGTGGTATCGTATTGCGGTTAAACGAACAAAAAAAATACCTTAATTGACAGTTTGTTCGAAAAATAATACTTACATAAAAAACGATAAGAACCATGGTGGGCAACTTATGCAATAGTAACTATATGCTGCCGCAGGTAACATAACGCTTTATGATGTTAACATCTTAAAGGAACGCTTTAAAAAGCCATTTTGTCGACACCTATGATTACAACATAATATTATTAATAAAACAATGTTGAGGCTGTACATCTAAACAAACGCTAAGATGCTGGGAGGCGACAGGTTAGCGGTTAGAGTTATATCGATTTTAGGATCATTAGCATTGCAGGCAACGGTAATTTCGCCTTAAATCGTGTTTAACCGGAATTCTAACATAGTAAGCTTCGTAAAAATCACGACGTGTGTATTGATTTTATTCTTTCCCCAAATAAGGCTGGTCATAACGCCAGCTTTCTGGAAACCTACGTACGTTCCAGTTCATATATGCTGCTAAGCTACGGAAACTGTTCGAACAACTGAGACATCTCTATGGTGGACTTAGAACCCCCGTATCCCCAAGATAATATGATCAGGAAATAATCTTCTAATTCATCGCAGCGTTGTCCCCAGATAAAAGATTGATGCCTTGAATTGCCATGTCTCTAAGGTTAAGGGAGTCTGTTGCACCTAGCGGACCTTTAATTTCATTGATTTCGGCCTTTTGCATGTTCACTTCAAATCTGCACTCGCCTATACAATACAGTTCCGAACATGCCATAATATCAACAAGTTTCAGTTTTGCTGATAAATAGACTGATGAGAAACTGTGTGCTTCTCTGAAAAAAAATCAGAAGCCCTGCTTTGCTGCTTGACGCCTTCCAGAGATTTTGTTGCCAGTGGCTACTTGGGTACTCTTTATGCCGTAAGGTAATCCCTTATGTCACCGATCACCGGAATCATAGTGTGAAATAGTATCTTTATAATTTATATAACTTAATTTACTTTAATTAATTTAACAACTTAATTTATAAGTTGCTTCTTTTCATAGGTAATGAATTCTCTATTTTTGGTACTATCCACACACAAGGTGAAGTTAGCGTTCGGCTACAACTTCGTCACTCGTTCCCTAAATACCGTATGGATAATAACCTCGAAGAGGTAAGCTCACAGCAACAGGCGGTTGGCAAAAGCAACAGAGAGAAGTGGCACTAGGGTCGGTAAATGTGTGTCACTGTGCACTCACCTAGTCAAACTGTAGAAGTAAAAATCGTGAGTCGTTCTCGTAGTCACGGTGGAAGTGCGCCAGCGATTCTTGTGTTTCAATTAGCAGGTCGTAACGTCGGATCTTTGCGTACACTTTCCGCGTTTGTTTGAGGAAACCTTCTGCAGACAAAGCGTTTGTACTGAATGTAGACATGCATTTCGATGGACGTAAGTCTGTAACATTCTGTTACATTGTTAAGAGCCACCTAATATGGTTTGAGCTCTCGTGTCTCGCCTGTGGAATGATATATGGACAAATGATAACAAAAATCGTCAACAATAACTTTCTCATAATGAAAACCTATACATCAGACATTAGGACGCCTTAAAAAGTTATCTTTTTAATAACTTGCTTATTCTAGTCATCAAAAATGAGCTTTTAGTTAAAATGATGAAAATATGTGGTGATATATCTGGGGCACACGAAGTTATGAATAACTTCTTAGAAATTATTGATAAATTCCTAGGCAGTTAGACACTAAACAGACTGAATACGGTAAAAGCATAGGCATACGTTTCTCATCACAGCTTCGCATAAACTAGTGACGTGATCAACGTTTTTGCTATTTATACTTGCTTTTTTTTTTATCTCTCTATAATGTAGAGCATACCACCCCAAAATAGCAATGATTGAAATACAGTTTTCTGTTAGATTAGATTAATACATAAGGAATGATTTCTTTTTACTGTTTCCTTCATCCATGCACTGCCTATTTCTTTTATATACCACTCGAAAGTGCCACTCTCTTACATAAGAACAGTAATTTCATTATAAGGTGAACGGCATTTTCTTTTTAGAGAATATTTATTAATGATTTTTTTCAAATCTTACTCTATTGCGCCTTTTGCTGAACTAAAATATTCTATTAAAGCAAACACATGTTCTAAACTGTTTTGATAGCCCTTTAAGTATCGTCGGTCAGCGTTGTGAGAAATGTTAAAAAAAAAATTGCAACGTTCCGGGGTAGGGTTTTGGAGGAAATGTTCTTTGGTTAGTTAATTTAGGTCAGTAACGACTTTAGATAGTAAAAAAACAACTAAGCTAGTCGGGAAGATAAGCTGCCAACCTAACACTATCATCGCACAGTTTTAGTTTATAGAATCTATTAAGAACTAGAAATTTGCGTGTGCCATAGAGCAGATGAACCCCACAAGGATACACGGCTTCTTACTGAACCTGTTGTTAGAGGTAACGAAAAATTATATTTCCACGTCGACATAGAGCATTGAAGGAAATGGGTAACTCCAGAAGATACATCAACTAAGCTAGACTTCCATTTTACAAGAAAGCCATAGTTCGTTGATTGATGATATATATACACACTGAGAAATGCTTCGAAAAAGCAAGCGGGTTAACACAGGTCTGTATATGCTTTAGTTGCATCAAATAAACAAGGATACTTAACAGAAGATATCCGATAAACAAAGCAAAGTCATCCAAAGTTATTTATGGCAACGCCAAGCACCACAGAGTCAGCATGGAAGAGCTTCCTTTGCGCCTATTGTATTTTTCAGACTCGCGCCGACAAATCGTTGAAACCGCAAGTGAAACGAAAAAACACATTTATTAGTAAAAAGGGCCTTAAGGATCGGCTAGACGAATTCTTGACGAAAATAGAGGATGAACTGGTTGAGGGAGTGCAGCAGGTTGTAGAGAGTAATAAATTCATTTGTTACTCGAATTTGAGCGAAACATTAGTTTCACTAGATGAAAAACCGACCTAGTTGATTACGACATTGCTATTGGAAACAATTTTTAGGAACATTATAATGCTATCTAGCATAAATGAAAGGTAAAAAGCCGTAATTGGCAACATCATTACATTGACCTGATGTTGTATTTTCTCACTTAGAAAAGAAAATGTTTCCGCAACAATCCTATAATCGGCTTCTTTTTAGAAATATGTTATAACATCTTTAGCTTCTCTAGATCACACACTGAATATTGCACCTCACATGAAATGCTACTTGAACAGCTCACACCTATAACGTACGTTTTTCGGAAACTGAATATATTCCATATTACCGTACTAAATATATTACATAGAACCGTTATGTCTTAGAAAATGGACACCGTATCGCAGCATCATGAGGACTCGTTGAGGTTTCTGTCACACGTGCTTTATGCTATATAACATGTGCCATGGAAATGAGCTCCGCATCAAGGTAGGTTTAATAGACCTCATGCTGCATAGAGAAGTATGTATATAGGTTCGACAAGTTTAGTTGATCTATAGCATCCACGATATATAACTATGTCAGCGTACAAATGCATATTTAAATACAATCTGACGAATACAAAACAAGGAGTGCGAGAACCCGTAACGCAATTTTGACAGTATGTTAATATCTGAGCAATTTTCAAATTAAAAGATATATTTCAAATAAAAAGCTATGGGAGAAGGCATCTATAATAGCAATATCTTAAATATATATGGTGAATGACCAAAAGCCTCGAACTGTAGTTCCTGCATTTTTTCTAGCGAGACTATTGCGGTGTGAAATTGAGCGTTTTCATGGAATGGGGATGGTTTATCTCTGATCACCTATCTTGGTTGCTTAATGAGGAGCTTATTCATACCTTTTCCAGTCGTTGCCTGCACACTTTAACCGTAATCCACAAACTACGACTATTGAGACACACGCACTAGATTATCGAACAGATACCATCGATTACTGCAGTTGTACATTTGCTTTATACTGATACCCCGCTAGTTCAGTCGCAACCTCCCACTGATGTGATTAGCTGCGATTATAGAAGATTTTACACAATTATGATGTTCATAAATAGGTCCCGGTTGTAAAAAACACTAAACGTCTTTACGGCTCGACTTGTTTTCTTCGCCCAAACCATACAACAGCACATTTTTTACTTTTTTACTTTATTTGATTGTAATAAACTATTATAGTATTTTTATATGCACCTCATCCACAACTTAGTACTTCATTATTCACTCTTACAGGAAATCCGTCACGTGGCTCACCTTTAGGTTCAATATTTCCGCCCCAGGATTTCATATATCTTAGACATACAGAAACAGAGACAGCTTATCGTATAAATTTAAAATTCGGTAGAGGCTTTACAACTAAAAGCAAAGTGAGCCTTCGGTTAGGTCGGTTTCGTAGAAGACCCCTGCAAAGGTAAGTAAGAGTAATCAATTAAAATTATTCTATGGGAAAGCGCACATGTATTACGACTCAGACTTGGTCCATATAAAAATACCATATTTATTGACCTCGGTCAAATAAGAAAAATTGGGAGCATGAGACAATTTGAGAAAAAATCAAAACGGAAAATGTTGAACCGACGGATCATAATTTTGAAGCAAATGTCTAACTGTAAGAGTAAGAAAAAAGTATCCGGTCGCTTATTTAATAGAGGTGTTATCCACTACAACTTTGTGAATTATGGCTGGAGTGTATTGTAGTTGAGCGATATGATGAATCATATCTTAAATTAATGAATAAGCGTGAACTGTTACACCACAATGCTAGACATCATACTGTAGGAATAATTGTGACAAAAATAGAGGATTTAAAGTTAGACGCTCCTTGCCATTTATTACACCCGCTAGGCACTGTTTGCACAGCTCATCATTTGCTTCTACATAAAATCTCGAGGAATTTTTAATTAAGTTTATTCTATTATTCTATTACTATAAGCTAAAAAATAGTCTGTGAATGAAAAAAGACTGCTGAATCTTGTGGCCTTATATGGAGAACCAATAAACAAGATATCAAATAGAGACACCCACAAAGAAACGTCACATCTATTTGAAAAGAATAGTTAAACTAGCCGTAACTGTAACTGTGTAACTGACCCTATCGGAATGTCACTCCATGATAGCACGACTGCCTTGACTGATTGTCAGCCTGGGCGATTCAGCGAAAGTTCATAAAATCGGAATAATTATCTGTTTTCTGAAATCCTCAACGATACTCGCTATCGTAAATAATCCCTTGTACGCCGGCTACTCAATCCAGCAAAACAAGACAAACTATACGAAATCACGACAACCCAAAGACTGTCACGATTAGGGTTTGTACCTTGTCCGGGTAGTGTAGATAAGGCTGCCGATATGGACCCAATACTCCAAAGCCAATTAAAGAAACCATGCCTGCTAATCGTGTGTTCACACGATTAGCAGGCATGGTTTCTTTAAGCAGCAGCGAATGCATGCGGTGAACTATCCAAGACAGTCTTCACATACTTCCTTTTTTGTTAGCGAAACCTTCCAACCGGTGAAGCATATGTTCCGTGAAACGCACCCTAGAAGACGCAAAACACGGCGGAGCTGTTTCCACTTGTACACACAAGGACGAGCATTGCACGTTTATTACATTCTTGTGCGTCCCTGTGATGTCCATTGAACAATTAATTTCATTTTCTTTAGCAGTCATTTTTGCAGGGTCCATTTCCGTTAAAGAGAATATCTTGTCTGACTTGAAATGACTTTGAAGGAGCCAAATCGTTTGACTTCATCAAGGCGTTCGATCGAAAACTGTCGCTTCCCTATTAAGGCCCATTGTGCATGAAATAGACTCCTTTTCGGTTTACCGCAAATAAAATCGATGCTAACTGTCTGATACGCTTAAGTTCAGTTGCTTAGCAATCTAGAACGCAACTAAACTCGCCTTTGGCATGGACAACCTTACATGACCCTTGCGCGTTGAACAAGGGAAGTTGCTGATGTAGCCTCTTGAAATGCATTAAACAGACGACATGGCTGTATTGCGAATGAATCTCGTTTGGGATATCAGCAGCTGCAGTTTCCTCTATAATCTTAAGCTGTCGTTGGAAGGTGCTCTTCACTAGTTGGCTCCCTAACGGAGAGGCCTTTATCTGCAGTAGCGACACTGCACAGTTTCGTCCTGCACTGTATCTCTATACATTTTTTTGTGTCCGCACCACCGAGATTTCGAATTTACTAATAGCTAACCACTATAGCTCTTCCACAAGACAAAGCAAGAGGTATAATTCTTGTCTCTTATGTACAAGCAATGACGGTTAGGACTATCAAAACATGCTGTTTTAAATGATCGTCTGATGCATATGCTGGTCAATAGGACACAGCTTTCAAGTCATTTAGGAACATATGTTTTATTACATTTAGAAATGTCGCATATTTATCGGCAACGATATGTAACCTTGATGAAAACAGTGTGCTGAATTCAGCGACCGTGGTTAGTACTTTCTTCTTCTTCAGTAATCACCCTTTCTGCTGATCAATAGGATAAGTCATAGCCTAATGTTTTTTTTTTGTTTTATATAGAAGTGTAGGTTTTAAATACGAACCTTTTTTTATATGATAAGTACAAATGCAATGAATTGTACCCAGAAACAGGTTAATTCGTTCAACTTTTCTTAACCACGTCTTGCTTCATAGGGATTTGAAATAGTACTGCCCCATACAGCGTTTAGGGTATTCATGTAATTTAACTCATTACGTATTGCTGCGTCAACTTTGTTTACCTAATGACCTTTAGAAAATTTTATTTGTTTCTCGTTTGGCATTTAAAGTATCTTTGGTGAGGCAGTAGTAGAAAAACGATGTGGTTATTTTGTTTCTTTATTTTTCGGCAAAAGTTCGAAGAAATGTGAAAGAATGACTTATCCCATATACGTGGTAGAGATGTATGAACTTCTGTACAAAAAAAGCTGGACCTGAGATATTAGATCTTTAGAAGGGTAGGAAAGTAAGGAATGCTTTTTTTCAAGGAAAATATGCTACCAGTATGCCAACAATACCAGAGGGACGCATATAGAGGAAGTATGGTCACGCGGTTGATCAGGTGCACCTTACGGCTTCACCAGCAGTGCTCTAAAAATCGAAAGCCGGTAATTTAAGCGTTCCTGGCTGAGAACCGCGAAAATCTGCATGTTCTTCGCAGTTTAATGTAGTAACAGTCTTACGTCCTCGTGACAATGCCTTCTAACCGGCTATCTCCCTAACAGCTGTGCATCGTTTCTACTCCTAAATCCTAAAGGTACTGACACCCTGGTTATTCAGTCCTTCACGGTCCGCATCTAGCGACATGGTACGATATGTAGCCGGTTAGGCGGCCTAAGGCCTACGTCTAATCTATCTTGTTTATCAACTAAGTATCCGCCCAGGCAAATCCTACCTATTCCTTGCTTCAACGTTAGCGGCCATGCGGACTCCAACCTGCTACTAGTACTAAAGGTTACCCTTAAGGTGGCTTGGGTACTGCGGTTATCTAACTCCGACCTGTATGCCTTTTGCGGCTGATCAGTAGCTTGTAGATTCCCCGCCTTGTCCTCTTTCCTCGAGAATCGAGCAGGAATCAAATGAAGAGCTGGGCTGTCTTCTGGCTTCGTGATTCGGTCCTTTCCACACAGTCCACTAGCTTTGTCGATGCCAGTAAGCTGTAAAGGACTAAGCCGTCGGTATAGTTTTGCTAAAATGATGTTCAAAAAAGTATTTCCAGTTTTTATTTGAAAAAGTTGGTCAACTTAGGGTCAATCCATACAACAGAATTGTAGAAAATAGTAAATCTTTATCCATTCTATTGAAACATGTAAAAACACGCACCTCAAAAAGCATTCCACTTCTTGCTAATAAAATACTCGAATTTCTATTGCACCACGAATAGCCGGCCTCTGCTTTCGATAAGATGGTCTTCAACATGTACCAACAACTATCTAAATAATTACTTGCTATTTCCGGGTCATTTCCATTATTCTGTTCTAGTGCATAATAAATTATAGTAAATTCATAATAATAAATCTATCTTAGTCTGGTAATGATAAACAATTCACAAAAGAATTAAAAAAAAAAATAGGGTTCTTTATAAAAAGGGAGACTATGGACTCCCATAAAACTTCTCCTCAGAGGTGAAGGACAATTTTTATTGAAGAGGATCAATGATCGTTAATAAATTTTAGCAGTTCTATACATAACACCAAGTAATCAGGGAATTCCATTAATAATTGTTTTATGAGAAATTCCTGACCTTACCGATGTTCTACGCAAATTCTATTGAAGAGTAACGATTTTACTATTAGTTTTTTTAGAACGGGGCTAAGTCTATATAATTTGTGCAGACTATGTTAAACAACAGACTACGTAAAACCTTCATTTTTAGAAATAAAATCGTTTTGCGGCTTCTTGAAAGACAAGTAAAATTTTAGTTGCGTTTAATGGCGTTAATTGATCGTACCGTATGAGAAACTGCAATTTACCCGTGTACAGTTAAACGACCGCCAAAAAACGCTATTACAAGGAACTATTCTACAAGTGTTAAAACAAACTTAGACAAAGAATATCATTTGATTGCACTTGCGTGCAATTGTCATGCAAGGTAGCATGCCTCTAAATAAAATGTTGCATTACATGCTGATGTAGTAAACTTTAGATTAGACCGAGATATGCTAAATACGAAACAACCGCAGCTTCATGCCCTAATGGTTGTAACTTGTAGAAAAACACGAATATCTAGTGTTTATATAGAGAACACTTATGTAACGTGGGCTTACCACTTTCATACTTCATGTCTCACACCGATAAACCAAATTTATTAATAAACTAGCGATCCGTTAGTCTTATAATAGAGAGAGTATAGTATAGGGGAGAGTCAAAAAAATTCTATTTTCGTGCAGTTCATCTAGGCAAACTTACTGTTTAGTCATTTTCACAGTTTTGTAAAAATTGAGCCAGTTTTCGTTTTACCTCTATTTTCTAATTACTCTGTCCCTACATAAATGCCGGCCGATGTTTCCAATTCTACAACGATACAGTTTCTCATCCAGAAACACTGATCAAACACTACGTTATTATCTTCACTCACCTTTACCACATGTTTTCAAATGTATAATAAATTCTTTACCAAAACAGCAACGCATACATCAGTTTATATTTTTACATAAAATAAGATTATTACACCAATTATTTCATTTTTCTTTGTTATTTCCTTTATATTTACAAATAAGTCAAGAAGCTCAAAAAGATACAGGCTGTATCTTCTTGAGGTGAAAGCCAATGGTGAGTGTACGGCCTTTTTCTACATCCCTATTCGAAACAAATGCATTCGCGGCCATACGCAAAAACTGTTTAAACGTTTTTCTAATAGATGTTATTTTCTTAGAAAAACCATACGCTGATCAATAACCGCGCGTATAGACAAATTTGCATCATTTACACATGATGCAAATTAGCAAAAAGTCTTCTCGATTGCACAGATCGTAGCGTTTTAAGGTCTTCTTTCTAACGTAAAGTGAACCTTTTTGAAGGTATGCGTTTGATGAATGCCAAGGTCTTTTGCAAGCAACACACCCCCCACAATGAGTTTATCCCAAATTGGCTTCTAACTGTTTTGCTAAATCCTTCGAGTTAACTTCACAAACCAGAGTTCTTGAATAGTGCATCGCCATGACTTCGTTGCATGCGTATGTACACAACTAACTTACGCGCGGGCCAAATCAGGGAATTCGGTATCTCGCACTTACATGGAATATTATGATAACCTAATTTTTCTTACCTTTATATTTTGGTTTTAGCCAAATATAAATCATCTGTTATACCCTCTTCCTGTTTATATATGGAACTTCTAATTCATGCGGCACAAGCTGAATATACTAATATCCTTAAAGAACAAGGTATGACAGTATATACGTCGTTAGGTTCTCCCTATGATTAAAATCGTCTATGGAATGTGATGACTAAGGTAATTAAAGGTTATCAAGAATATTCTTCATGTAATCATCTGTATTATTGCTAATCACAAGATTTTCATTTCAAATTATTTTCAGAGGGTTCGTTTTGTTTAGCTGGCATATTCGGCATCTTTCGCATGGGCCGGTGACCATAACTATACTTTTTATTACTACTACTATTACTACAAAAATACATCTTTTGGAATGAATGATCTAGTAATACCCGGTCTTTAATACATGATGCTGAGGCAAGCTATACTATGTCTACGCTATTTTTTTCTGCTAACTATAGGCATCATTTCGCGGATACACTGTGGACCTACTGATGTAGCTAGCCTCGTAAAACAAACAAGTAACTTAGTAAGCATCTTGTTAGCTACCAAGAAAAGCAATGCCATGCAACGTTATCTATAAATATGTCGACTACCGTCTATACAGAACCACCATAACCCACCGGTATGATTTCAAGTAATACGATTGTGCAATCTTTAGTTCACGGAAAAAAGTGCGCTGGTACAAATGAAAAAAGAAAAGGACAATCTCTGTGCTTACGGAATGCTACTACATGAACGATGTAGCCGTAGGTCGCGAATTTATCGAAAACTATGAACTTTTTAGTTAGGCAGTTCCCTGTGATCCCAGTTTCCCATATAATATGTCCAAACCTCACCACGTAATATAATTTCAGAGAATACCGTAAAATTAATACAATAGATGTGATGATCTAATTTAAATTCAAGTTCGTGATGTAAAAGGTATAGTCTACGGCTATATCTGAAGAAAACAACAGCGGCGGTTTGGAAATTAATATTATCATATTTTAGGCGAAAACGAGTGATTTGTCATAACAACATAAAATTTCGAACCTTGTTTTTTCGTTTTTTTTTCATATAGGACAGGCAATAAGAACGGTCGATAGCATTTTTTTATCCTAAATAAACGCATACACTCGGCAGTTTTAGGTTTCACGTCAAGTGGTGGCATTTTCGCATTAGCTGAATACCAAATTGTAATCCTTTAAGTTAATTATTAAAAAAAATCCTTTTTTAAACCTGCTACATTCACGCATCTGACCTAAATACTTTTAGGAATTATCTGAATTAAATGTATTTTGCAATACGCATTTCCTAATACTCACGAAAACAGCATCGTTGTTCGTCGTTTACTGTGACCGTAGTTGCAACCTTCCAATAGTAACCTTATCCTGATGACTGCTGCGACGGCACCGAGGCTTGTAACATGACTCAGTTTTTCACAAGTTGCTTGTTCGAATCTGGATATCCGCACAAACGGTTTTTTCGAAGACCTTTCTCACAACAAAATACCTGTCCACAGATCAAGGATGACGGCTATGATCCGAGACACCAGATCACTAAAGGCCTAGTTTGGAAGCAGAGATCTTTCACGAGAAAAAAATACTATATGCCTATAAAACATTTAGGATACACATGGAGGTTGGGTAGCTGAGTGGTAGAGCGCACGCACTTCATGGCTTCCGTAGCAATACTCCAAACACTCTAGAGCCAAAAGCTATGAGGCAAACCTAAGGCGAGCCAACAACTAGAGACCTAATAAACCCTTACGATATCTATACCACTGTCGTTGTTGCTCAACGTCTCTGTGGCAATGGGTTGTCAAACTCAGACACTTATGTTCTTCTTGTACGCAAATGCCGTTTATTGAAAGTGGTTTAAATTCGCCGCATGTTTTCGAGCTGCCATTGTAGATGCTTTTCGGCTAAAAAATTGCATCCTCTCTTATAAAAAACGGAAGCGACTGAGAAATTAACTTGATATTATAGTAATACTCACTAGTGAACTGATTTCAAATTCACATAGATGATTTAATGAGCCAAATGTGCCCAAGATGAAGATCGGACGATAAACTAAAATGCATAGCCTTATGTTTTGAACAAACGATCGTCCCATAAAATCTTCACGTGATAAAAACGAAGGTGACGTAATTGTCAGAATATAACGCTCCTTCTCAACCCGAATAGAAAGTTTCCTAATTTCAACGTCCTTTTTAAGAAACCTCAAAAGAAAAAGCTTTAAGAAGTTGAGTGTTTCAAACACGGAGATCAAGCTATGGATGCCCTACCACAGATAATTGTTCCCTTGATTCCGTGACCGGCCACAGATTGTCTCCTTGATTTCGTTAAGAAATAGAAACTTCTGCTCCAATTCCTTTTTTGAGCTCTTGCAGTAACTGTATCTGATGTGCTAGGTAGTCATTTCGGAGTCCAAATCGCCAAAGCTGATTTAGATGTCTTTACAAAAGGCTTTATAACAAAAACACCTTCCTCAGTTAAAACAACGTGCTTCTATGGCTGTGTTCCAGACCGTTTAGTTACACACGTTGAACGCTTAAGGGATACGCACTCCTTGAGAATAGACCTCGGTGAAAGCTTATCCCGAAGGGCATTAATAACATATCTATAGATACACAATATGACCGTAGCCTAGGAAATCCAACTATATTCGAATACCGCTAGAAATAACCTTATATGCCGTAAAGAAGTAGTCTACATTACCGAATAAGTCGTACACCCCCAAATACACATCTTTACATAGTTCTTCTTTATGGTGTGCAATCCTTCGCTGTAAAAAAGTTTGCTTATAACAGTCAGTATTATACCCGGCGACGCTAAGAATATTTCCTAATTTAAATTTAATTAAGATAGCACTCACCTGTTTTAGCACAGCATTAAGTTTTATACAAAAGCGCAGCACTCTGCAGACTACTGCAATATGATAGCGTACGTGTATATCAAGACCGGAAATTTTTTCCAACAGAATTATTAGGTGGTCCGGCACGGAAATTCAAGACTGATATAAAATTATTAATATTTTGTTAAACCTCTCTGAACTTCTATAACCTTGAAAATGGGATTTGGAAGAATAATCATATAATCGGGTGATCGTGAAGTTTTGTATTAAGTCACGTATGTAGTGAGAATTGAGTGTACATAAGCTTCTGAGTTAGACGGACCCAAATAAAGTTCTGCTATGTCAGGTCTGCAATTTCTATGGCAAGATCAAAAAGAGCGACGTGGGTTTCGCAATATCAAGTTTATGCGGCAAGGTACATAAGTTGCTACAACAACGTTAATATTACGTGGTTGTAGCAACCTCTTGCATTTTATGTTATTACTATTTTATTATTTATTATATATATATATATATATATATATATATTATAAAATAATAATATTACAATAACATATTATTATTATATTAACATTGTGTAACATTAAGTGAAAGTAATAGCCGTTATTAAAACTTAATGGTCAAATTAACGCGAAATGTTGCCTTTTTTCAAAATGGACAAAAATTATTCTGTATTTCTTTACTAGCTAGTAAGTTTTTATACTATACACCTCTAGGAAAAGTTTTTAAATAACTACATGCGCCTCCGTCCCTTGTCGCCTCGTATTCAGTGTGATTCAGAAACAAGTATCAATTATTTTATGTTAACAACTGTGTGCTTCTCTTTGTGATTGGAATATTTAGAAATTAAGGATACTGATAGTTTAAACGTCGTTAGCCCAGTTGTGGTGTCTTTGCTACACTTAGCGCAGTGTTGTTATCTGTCATTATCGGTATTTCACTACGATCACTACGAGCTGAGACTCGTTCGAGAAGCATACTTTTACGCATGTCCCGTTATAATGAAGTTACTGCAAAACACATACGCGATTACGCTTGAAAGCTAAAATAGTATTTACAGTATGTTTTACAATTTACGTCAGAAGAATAAGTTCGTTCTCCGGAATTCTAATGTGAAGTACGGCCGTCAATACTGTTCCGTCAGCTCTGATATTCGATAATAATCTCTGTCATCATGAGCATACCCATAGCCAAATGATTAAAATGCAACTTCTTTGCCGTTTCTCTTGAGTCTTACCATTTGATATCCGTTTCATCTTAAGAGCACGATATTCATCATTGTGTGCAGGTCTACAGATTGTTTACTTTTCTCGATTGTTTGCACTAAAAATGTTCTGCCATTCTTTCTCATATGAACAAACGTGCGAACGCAAAACAATTTCTAGCATATCATCAGTAACGACATTAAAAGCCACAGTATTGTAGCAGAATCCATTTATTAGTGTAAGCGTTGCGTAAAGCACACCTTACGGGTCAGTAATGTGAACATTAATAGTTTACATGTAGCAGATAAGTTTTTCTTACCGGAACGGCTGTTGGAACGATTACCGCGCGGCCTCGTTGCCCATACGATGACCTTCAGCCTTTCCTTCGATGGAATCCGTAGCTAGCTATTTCTCGACGGTGTTCATTAAGAGCGATTCCAGACGCTGACGAAGCGTCGCACCGAAGTAATGTACGGAATTTATGAAGTACACTGGCTTTATGTTACTGCCAAAATAAGCACGCAGATCCGTGCTCTAGATAATATTTGTTGATAATATTGTCATGTTCCATATACACTAAGGACAAGTATACAACTCAATAAGGAAAAGTGGTAAAGATCCTAAATCGGCAAGTTCAGTTATTCCAGGAGACAGCATTAAATCAGTATATATCTATATATTTCACATGTAGTATCACTGCACTGCACACGCTGTCGCACAGATGTCCCAGCTACAGTAGCCGCTGATGATGGTTGTTTTGGTTCTGTTGAGTGCGGTCTGTCCTTTGTCGTCTGCTCTCTACTGAGAGAGAGGCTCGAGACTACCAACTCTCGAGTAGCTACCACTTTTCGGCTTCTTTTAGCTGTTGACTACTGCTCTTTGCTGGGCGCCAATATTGCTTTCACCTTCCACCAAGTGCTTTCACGTCCGCGAGCGGGGCATTTTAAACTATCTCAATTGATATTTCCGATGTACGTAACCTTTGGGGATTAATCACGACAAATATGACAATACTGATGCAGACGTTGTTGAAGAAAGGCATTGTCCAGAATAGTTGTGCATCGGTTGACTATGGGAACATCTATCTAATATTGTTTACGGTTAATAATCTTCTAAATTAAACTTTCGTATTGATTCCCGTAGGCTAAATTTTCTAAGCGTTTCCAATTTTAGTGTAGTTAAAAAATGCTTCAAACGGCTTTCCTGCAGCATGAAACGAATAGTCTATGTCTGGTTTCAAATCTAGACCTGCACCTGCTCTCAAGTTTAGTAGGCAAACACTAATATATTTAATTCTAAAAAATTGAACTACAAGCAGTGCTTTGTTAGTTGAAGGAAACACGCACAATTCGCAAAAAAACGAAGTTATTATATAACCAACAGTTGTATACACAAGTATGTGCAAATGTGTATTCTCAACTGAAGATTATAGGAATATATTTACAGGACATGATTTCAAATTTCTTATGACCATGCTACTTTAGTGCAGCAAGCAACTTTATTAATTTATGTTAATTTATAATTAATAATAATAAAAAAAATAATTAACAAACTGTATACAACTACGCCAGCCGTCGGATGAAATGCCTTACGGCAGCAATAAATATAAGTTGATGGGAGGTCTGTCGAGTTCTGAGTGGCTGAGTTCGATGCCGGACCGCCTGGCTATTAGCCGCCTACCGAAAAGATCTAACAATGCGAGCACAATATTAGTTACGTAGAAGTATTAGTTACTATCCTGCTAGAGTCACGTGCCTTGCAGGGCATGTTCTACGATATGGGATGTAAAAAAATCTGAAATTATGTTAGAGCACACAGTTTCGTCGGACAAACGGGTTAGGGATGTTTCTGGCTTACATTCCACACCAGATAGTTTTTTTTTTGGTATTTAAACTTCTGCGTATAACCTCAGAATAACTGGTACCTTTTCAGATGGCAATTTTGTTTGCTTACACACTTTCCTCACGTAAAAATGTACTTTACCGCTGCCTTTTTTTTTGAAAAATTCACTGTCGGATTATCTTTAGCTAAAGCACTTGTGTCGGTGGGATCCTATGCGGATACCTTTTAAAATATTTTTTAAAGAATTTGTGTATAGTAGTCTTTGAGTGACAAGTTCTTGCTAGGACGTCTTGCGATCAACTGTGAGCTACATTGGACAAAATCAATATTTTTCTCCTACCTATTGTCCGAACATCACCGGGTTGGTTCTATTAAAAACTGAGCAGGTCTTGTTAAAGCTCTTAATAAGCCGCGAAATGGCGAATCTTGATAAGACCTTGTCATACCCTCATTTACATATTAAGAGCCTTTTTCAGGCCGTAAGACGATAGTTTTTATGAATATAAACGTAAAACTTAACTTCTTTACCATTCATTGAAATCACTTATTTGTAAATCATAGGCAGCGTGCTACTGTTTTTTACACAACTGTGCCGCACGGAACGAGAATAAAAGCTATGGGCTGTTTAAAAATAAGCGCGACCAGTAGTATATTACGCAGACGCATATTAAACATGTTGACTCATATCATGTAGGGGCTTCATCCATCGGTAACATTTGATACGGTTTGATTTCAAGGTTTAACTATATGGTTTATATTACAATGTATTTTAACGAAATTTCCGTTGGCACTGGATGAACACCGGTGATGTTACTTTGCAAAAACAAGCAGTAGATATGTTCTTCTTTGGTTGGTATACATCACACATATTTATACTAAGGGACACGGTACCAACATATCTTATACACCCAGTCTAATATTATACTATGACAAACTAACACGTTCTGTCAATACTCATTAGCAGTGCCACAGATTCTTACATGTTTACGACAAATTCAACGGTGGTATTTACCAACTATTATATTAAGATCGAATTCCAGTCGTTAACTTCTGTCGAAGAAGTTACTGTTATGTTTTCATTGATTCGAGTGCTGCACAGCTGTTGTCAGAACTTGTCTTAATGTGAAAATAATATTTTCTCATTAAGATACGTGTGCACACAACAATTAGTAAGTAGCACATACCATTACAAAATGGGTGGCGCTATGTTGTATGTCTATTAACTAGGCAAATGTAAACGGATTCGATATCTGCTTTATGCCTCTTGCACTTTATAGCCTTTATTCACTCATTCGCCTGCAATTCTGTCTTACGAATCACTCCTTCACGAACAGTACGTACCAATTCTTAGATATTTTTCGTTTTATAACAATATTATTCTTCCCTTTATTATTTGTTTGAATGGCCAATACATTTTTCAGAATCAGCCTTCAGTTTCGAGTGCCCAACAACTTCCGGCTTTGAAAAAGGGGCGCCTATTTGCATGGTATTTTCACCTATTTCTCTACATTTAACGTATATACACCTCTAGCAAGGCATGTGAAAGCGGTGGACTACTAAACGAACGAAATGGTACGGTTGCGCAAAGTATACCTTAGCAGTATACCTTATTCGATGCCTAAAGATATTTAAAATTGTACCATACTCGAGATATGGCATGACTTTGCGTACGCGCTCGAACGAAAGAAACGTATTGGACAGTTAAAAAAAACAGTAAAAAAAAAATAATTCAACTCGTTCAAATATTTTTAATCTAGGCGAGGCGACAATATACTCTCCGAAGTGATTAAACCTGAAGGAACGAAACTAGTTACACAAATGGCATCACAAAAGTACCCTTATTACAACCTTCGTCTTTGTGCCGTTAGTTATGTCGTGTTTTGTTTCTTAGGTTGCGCTTCGAAGAGCACAGGCTAATGGGCGTATGCGCTCGAAGCGAACAGTTTATAACTGATTTGGACGAACCACAAGGAAAGTATATGAAGATTATCTTAAGCACTTTATCGGGAACATTTCCTGTATCCTAGAGAAACCGTGTTTGCTAGTCATTGATAACTACCAAGGCCAGTCTACATTCTTGCGCTCTTTCCGTATTGTTAGAATGTGCTACAGCTTCTTCTACATTAAGGCCATGCCAGGGTCAGCTTCGTACAGTTCACCAAAACCCTATTACTGAAAAGAAACGGAACGGTAAAGTAGCCAGCTGTACCAATCCCCATACTATATTTACGTAACGTATACATGAGTCATTAGGTCACCAGCAGCACTACTAATCCAAAAAAGGGAGAAAGATTAGGTAGATAGCTTGATATATCTGAGATGAAATACAAGCACACAGATCCACATCTATGATGACATGTAGAGGAGAGAGGTATTGGCAATAGCTACGGTGGCAGAACGAACCTGCGCTACTTGATATGCTCTGCTTCGCTAAGGACTAGTAATTGTTAGTCCGTCCATCTAGCGTTATACGAAACGAATTAAAATAGATATAATTGTATCTATTTTAATTCGTTATAACGTTCTCGCTGATAGTGTTGTTTCATAAAAGTTAGAAACGTTTCAGTCCTGGAATTCTGTACATGGAGTACTTGTCCGCGCGCGAGTAGCAGAGCAAGTGTGGCTATGGTGGATGATTAATTGGAGACAGAGAGAAGACGGTTGATGTGACTGGTGCACACGAGATTGTTCAGGTGGAGGATATGGAAGCTATTGCTTATTCAATGATCACTGGTCATTAGCCCCCTGTTGTCTGCGCTAGAAAATCTATCAGAAGCTTTTTACAACTTCGTAAGATTATGTGTCTATGAATATCATTACAGTTTCACCTACAATCCTGAAGAACGAAATAATCTGACTACTATCAATACGCCAATTGGTACGTGAAAAGTAGTTGAGCACCGTATTTTCTAAGAAAGGCAGGAGCGAGCGCGCCACCACTCACTTTCTCTATGGTATCGGTTTGTAATATTTTCCGCTTTTGGGGTTTAGAGGCGCTATCAACTCGATCATTATACTCACAGGTCGGCACAGATAGAACAATTGTTATATAAGTGGCGCTTGAAAATCACCCCCTACTACAATATATACAATATTACGAATCACATATTAAAATACTGTCTCGGCCAAGATGAACCCGAAGCGAGTAGACTACTCTGTATCAATTCAATGAGGCTATTTGAAGATATTGGGAATGCCAATTTTCTGAAGCAGAACTTTTTAACGGAGCGGAAGTCCGTCGTTGCTTGTCTGTTGGTAAGGCACTATTCTTAGTATGACCAAGTTTCGCAACACCATTTATCCATAATATGTTGACTATTTTCCTTCGTTGTTTCCGCAATTCGATATTACAATTTTGACGGTGCTGCCCAGAAGGCAACGTCAGCGGAATTCTGGATGACTAAAACAAGTCTCGGTTCATAGGCTCAGCCCAGTATTCGCATGAGGGTCCGCTAGTTAATCGTACCGGTAATTTCGTAAAACATCGAATCAATTAAATCAACCAAACCCCCTTAGACCATCTTGCGTAGAGATGCTTTCACAATATATATAAAAAAAACTTATCGTTTTTCCTTTTTTCAAAGAATTTTGCTGCCGAGGGCCACGGAAAATGGAATAAGTTGTAATAATATATAATCGCTCTCTTGCTTTTCATAGACTGATCAAATATTTACCCGTTTTTTAAAAGTCAGAACGCTTTTCAGGGTGGTGTCGTTAAAATAAGGTACATTTTCCCTCTACTCTTTAGTTTGCTGTTGTGTTAAACTTAATCCCCACAGGTAAAAATGGATTTACTTCTAATGACTGAAGTTCAGAGACCTCATCATCGGAAACTCATATTGATCAACAAAGGAGACATGCATTAAGTAATACATATAACTAATGTTTAGGGTTATAGCGAGCTAAACGTCAAATCAGCGCGCACCAATGCCTGCAATCTTAGAGGGTTGGTTTGAAGTGAACCGTATAAGCTAGTTTCTATATTAGCACATAATTGAAAAGTTTTGGTGTTGTTTTGCAAAATCAAACTTATGTACGGTATCCATTGCATTCCCTGGATTACGTGCTAGCTTTCATAGTAAAAGATCGTTCACTCACCGAATATTTGATAAAACATACTTTTGGTTTTAATGGATAATATCGAACAACTTTTGATTGTACATTCCCCATACTTATTTTACAACCTTATAATTCACGTAACCTTAACCAGGTCCCTATTACATTGGCATTTATATTGTATGCTGTTCTGCTTGCAAATATATTTAGGAATTTTTCTAGGAACTCCAAATTTTTAGTCAGAACTGAATCTCACACTGACGTTGCATAGATCATAATTAATTCAACATATAACAAATAGTTTACGCGTAAATTTTGAAATGTCCATAGCGTCCAGTTGGAACTTAAGTCATGCGGAACACCACGTCCCTTTCATGTTCTGAGAGGTAGGCCTAATGACACCTAGACCATTGATTGCGGACTGGAGCTAAACATTTACAGTATATATATGATATATCCTTGTTTTGCATTTCCGTGTCCAAAATCTAAAATACAACACTTTTCTGCAGATTGTCATTAGTCAAGGCTTTCAGTACTTTCGTAAGAATCTATTGTAGCGTGGTGCATGACAGATTTCTCTGGTGAACTATTTACAGGCCAGTATATTCTTATCACCCTCGTAGATTTTTAGTGAGTTGAACCGCGGCAACGTGTACGCTCGAGATTTTATCTATAATATATATTATAGGGTTCAGTATAGTGCCTTAAGCACTTCCAGATGTTATACTACCATTCTCAGTGTATTGACCATTTACACAAACTTTAAAAAGGCTTCAAGCCAAATTGCCGAAGGATCTCCTACTTGAAAGAAGAGCCAGCAGCTTCGAATGCATTTAAAAGATTTAAAGTTCAAGGTATATAGAGCCAGTGCACTTGGTCGCTCGGTCAAATTCGATATACAGTATCTGGAATGTTCTTGTATTATCTCAGTCGGTAGACAAACTGTGCGTCCGATATCACCTGTTTTGCATCAACTTTTTTGTATATAGCTTGGGCTTTAAGACTTACTAATATTTTTCACGCCACAGGGGTTAACAATATCGGCCGTTTATTGGAGAACTCTACCTTTGAACCTTTTCTGTGGATAGCTATCCCAAAGTTTCCGTGTACTTTTCCTGCATCTTCGAGAGATCTTCGAAAAATCTATAAGAATGCTATGCACACTGAAATTCCAAGTCTCTTCATTATTATTGAAGTCAGTTTATCGGCGCTTGGTTTGTTTTCGACCGTAACTGCGCTACCAGATGTTCAATGAATGGGCATTACCGTAGTATACAACATTCTGAAAAGGCCCTCCTGGGATGGCAAATCGACCTATTTGGTTTCTTTGCCTAACTAGGTCAATTGTCAGAGATGTCTCTTCGAGGTTCACTAGGATTTCGGTTTTTTTCATGTTTGTCATGCATGTTTCATCAACACATCGATCGAACTGTGCTTAGAAGGACTTCTACTGCAGTCCTTTTGTAAGCGTAGTCGCGGATGTACTTAAATTTCGAGCTGCATATGATAATGTTTCCATCGGTACACGTCGCCTCTTTAGAGCTCTGTTTTTTTTTCCGTAGAATGGTAAAGTTAGCCTTGTTTTTGGTTTTTGTAACGGCTTATCTGCCACGATATGGGCATACATATCATTTAGCAGATACATATCATATTGACCTGCAGAATTTTCGATAAACAAAAGCCACTTTGATTTTGTTGTAGTGAAGCTTTCTTTTTTTTGTTCAGTTATAACTCACTGAAGGAGTGGTATCAAAATGGCAGGCAGGAGACGTTTAAAGCTAATAAAGGTTTGCAGATAAGCGAAGATTTATCTAATCGATGAATAGTTGTGTAAAATAACACGATTTAAATATAAGACTATTGTATAAAATGGTAGTACCTAAGTAGTATAAACGTCGATGCATTTGCTTGATTTGGAATGTGGCAAGTAAGTGAAATACAGTGTAAGTGTACCCGGAATACAGAAGCAAAATTCTATAAGAGCATACCTAATAATGAGATCTACCTAAGTTGGCAGATATAAAACCTTGCTTGGAATGTGTAACCTTGGAAAAATAAAGATAATAAGTGCCACTCTGACCTTCGAGAGTGTCTTGAGGAGTGCAATTGTAATAAAGCAATGCCAAATAAACAGGCGTATTGTGAAGAATAGAAAACAATTCACGATGACATATAAAATGGGTATTCCGAAAATGTTTTTTTAATATACGCAAAGGTAACAAATAAAAAATGAAATAAATGAATCGACTGCAAATTGTGAGGAGAACAATATAAAAAGATTAAAATTAATTCAGTTAATACAATTAACTGAAGGCAGCATAACATCTGGGCACTATCATGGGTAAAATCAAACTAGTATTACCTACCTCTTTTTTTGTTTAGAATTTCGTTTTTGAAGTAATTAAATCGCTGAAGTTTCTACAAAGCACTAACTTTCAAGTTTACAATGGAAGATAAAAATGTCGACAGCTACCAATAGTTTCGTGTTACGCACCGCACATTACCAGGACGCTTAATTTCTATCGCTTACTTAAAATGAGTTACATTTAACTGTATCATTAAGAGCCACTGAGTTTGTTGTTTTTTCTTAGTGCAACGCCAGAGGCGTTAAAAGATATAAAATAGGTTTTCTGAAAGGTTTGAAATTTCTTATCTAGTGGATGTTTCATTCACATAATTTTTTATCAGTTTCCATTACCTGCGGAACTCTGTGCATGAATTTATGAAGCTCCCTATTTTAAAGTTCTTAAATACCGGCTAATTGGTTTCCGCTTTTTGATTATATCAACCCTAATTCAACATAATCATTTGTAAGAAAGTGTGTGGGTCTAGCAATTTAAGCTATTGTCCAACTTTGGCCCAAGCTACAAAATCCTATAGGAAATGTATCTATGACTATCATTCCTAAAATATATTTGTATTAATTATGCGTACGGGTACACTTATTGTACCACACGAATTGTGCCTATTGGCGTTTCATTACAGAGATAACGCGACTAAAATATTTTAAAAATTATGATCATTAAGTAGCATCTACTAAGCAATGTAGTACGTTGCGAATTAATTACTTTTCTCTGCTCAGTTATTTCACTTGCTACACGAGGTACCCACTGCAAAAGCCTCTTTTCAGCGACCTGTCGAAAAACATAGCTATATCTTATGATACGATTTATATTGTAGAGGTTTAATTGCATCATATGTTACTGTTATCATTGATGCTTTAGTACATATAATCAGAGGGAAATATTTTACTTAAAGAACCGATATCGGAATTCCTATAGTTTATATCACTAGTGTAACAAGGAACTATTTAAATAAAATTTTGTGTTTTTTCTGTCTTTTTTTTTTACAGATTCAAGGTTTCTAAAGACTGTTTGTAGCACATATTTTCTTAGATTCACCGATTTCATATCCAGATATGATGACAGAAAGAGCATATTGTGATATGCTCTTGATGAAATTCTCAAGGGATCCATCTACTGTCCAAAACTAGCAATCTTGTAAACTTCCCTACATCAAAAGACCACTGTAGCGTACTACAAAGGTATGTGCCCATACCTAGTTCTCCAGGGTTGCCGTTCGGCCCTCGTTTTTAGATGCAGTAGTTTTAAACAGTCTTTTTCAGTTTCAACCACTCTTTTCACGAATTGTGGTAGATGATATTGTTGTAACGCCGCCGCTACCGAACTGACTTGTTGAATTCGGGTAACGCAATGACTAAAGCCCGCTTTTATGCAGCTTATACGTTTTCTAAAGCTACTTCAGGTAATTATTATTTGTTATCAATTTGGAAGCTTCGTCATTGTTTATTTTGACTTCTCTGTTATAAAGTGTCGTTTAATCTAAGCTAGCCTTCCGGTGAAACCCGCCCTTCAATCGTCTACTGACATACCGGTGATTCTACCGACTTTGCATCCCTGTGTTACTCCTGTACTAAGTTGCACGAAAATATAAAAAAGTTTAAATGTACCTTATATATGTAAATTGGCTGATGCCCAAAGTTTCACACGCGTATAGTTGGAAACAAAAAATGATTGCCAGCAGTTTTTTCCCAATTAGGGAGATCCACTATTAGAAACCACTTCGTGCGTTTTGCTCTGCGTTAAGTCTAATTTACGCATTTTGTACCCGATTTACCTTTTCATATGTATTAAAAGAGACTTCTCCTTGGAGTAAACGTTTCCTTAAGTTAGGGTCGCAATTAGGAGTGGCCGCCATTGAAACAAAGCCATACTGCAGATGTTCCGGAAACTATCCTCGTTTGCAGCAGTGCCATCTCGCGGCTTTCCCGAAAACTCAATCGGTTAGTAGCGCCCTCTGTTTCCCTCATTCTCCCCGTTAGGGAATATATATCTGCTGAAGTACCCTCCCCAGGTTGTAGGTACTCGTAAACTCCTCGTTTCACGTTCACAGTGGACTCGACCATGTGGCCTGGACTCGGTGAGTCCGCCAGGAAGAAACAAAGATCTAGCTTCCCATATAGTATTACCATTGCTACTGCCAGTGCTCTCTGCTCTATTACTAATCGGACTGGTATAAGAGCGGGAATAGATCAGAAAGCGATTCGGCAAAGAGTGGTGCGAGTCATGGCGGTGCAAGCCGAGCTGGATGAGCGGTAGCAGTCACAGGAATGGCCAGTCGTGTCATAACATTACGATAGATAGAACTGCAGAGCGCATAGTGAAAATTCTTATTAACTGGTATCTTATAGTGTTCGGATGCTACAACGTAAGTAGTGTTGAGTGCTGGCCTCGAAGTGTTTCGCGTGGTCACTGCTGGATGCTGCCGTTGTGATAATCAGCTACTTAGTTCCACGTCAATTAAGCAGACCATCTGGGAACAGTATTTGTATGCGTACGTCTATGTAAGGATCTTCGTACGTGTATGCTTGTGATTTTGCATGATGAAAATGATTTTTACTACCATCATCGTTCATTAAGTATCTTCCTTTTTTTTTTCTCATTTTTGATCATCGTTATTAAGTACAATATTCTTGTTGCTTCGTTCACCTATGGATACCGTCCCGCCCGCTTAGCATTCATCTGACTTTACTAGACGTGAAACAGTCTTTGCTCTGTATAAACCAAATATAGAATATTATATATGATGTCGAGCCAAATGTTGAGTCAGTGAGTTAAATTGTTTATCAATTGGATTGTACGAGGCAGCGCCATAGCGTTTTCATCTGGTTACACATTACACCCAGTGGATCACAGGGAGAGTTCAAGCGAGAGGCAACTGACAAGTTGCCTGCTCATTTCGTTCCGCCCTCTCGACGTAGGTAAACAAGTAAGCAGAATTGCTTTTCAGCTTTACAAACCTACTTTTGTGCAAACTAATCATTTATAATGGGATTATATGTATTGTATGGTCGTCGGATAATTGAGCTTGTTCAAGTTACATGCAAGTATAGAGAGGTTAGGAAATACACTACACCTTTTAACAGAGCTCAGTGGCGATTTGCTAAATTCGTACGACGATAATATATGATTAGCCATGCAGTTGCATTATATAATGCTTCGCTTGACAAGCAAACGTTTGGCCGATAATTTGCGTTTTCCTTTGAAGACATTGTTGCACAAAAGCTTACAGACGAAGAGTACAACTTTCGAAATTGTGCTCTATGTGCAATAATATTGCAGATTTTTAACTATTACCGAACGGGCACATCTGTGCACGTGCAAGAGAGAGGCGATGACACACCTCAATCATGATGTAAGAATTTAATGAGAATATTCATGCTCACAGCAGAAACTGACTATGATTAAATATTTTCAATGGTCTCCGCAAAAGATACCACTAGGTTATCTAATAACCCTTTTAACAAGGTAATTGTAAATGTAAAAATACCATTGTACAAACATACATACTGACTTTAACGATGTTCTCGAGAAAACTCGACCCGAACTTGTGTTCACGACTATTACGATCGGTGGAGCTACCGGTAACTATACTTAGAGAGCAATCACCGTCTTTCTCTGAATGTCAGTGAGACCTTGCTTGCAGACAGAACGGCTGTTACAACGGTGAACAACTGTTCAAACGTCGGAGAGTTCGCCGAGTGAGTTCGATGTCTGTTGATGCGTAGCTTTTGTAATTATTTTATTATTATAATCATCATCGTATTTGGCGATGTTTTTGTGAGCATGGATTCGTATTTCGCAAGGGTATGAAACTGATCACTGTAAAAGCAATTTTAATACATCTATTTGTAAATTTCGCAATTAAAAAATATGTACCTTGTGTGCACGGCATGACCATGAAATGACTGACAGGTTGTTTCGAAACGGCCTGCTAAACAGACGCATTTAACCGAAACACCTTTTTAAAATTAAACTCACAACTAAGGTCAGAAACTAAACGTCATACAAACAGTAATGTTGCCACTCAATGACCCAACACAAGGTTTTTATAACTAGCTGATACGTAGCAATGTTTCATCTTATAACGAAAAAAAAATCACTTAACATGAACTGAGTTTCTCATCAAAAAAAAGAAAGAAAAAGAATAACTAACAAATATAACAAATAATTATGCCAAGTCAAAGTTGTATCACTTTATAAAAGTTTTGGGATCCAATGACGGGCGTCTCGTCATTTTTTTAAACACTTAAAATCTGCTGTTAATAAACTTCAGTAACTGATAAACACAATAAGTTGGTCGTATGTTTGTTCAGTGCAAGTGCATAGTCTGATAGCTTTAATTTTCATTGAGAAGAAAATCTTGAGCCTGAAATTGGTCTACGATTTTTACAGTAGTAGGTTGAAGTAAAAAGAAAGAGTTCTTTATATTGGTACTACATCAGGGTACAAATAGAGATTTCGAAACTATGCCCCTATCATTAAAGGTGTCGAAGAATCACAATTATCAAAGTCTTTTATTCGCTCAAAAACGATTAGTAGAGCAACGTAAAGCCAACAGTCGCAGGCGAAGTATGTCGACCGCTTGTTTATGTAGATATAAACTAACCTAAAAATATGTCAACAGAAGTAAATCCTTCGATGCCTTGTTCGTTACATCCTCTACGTTAAAATACGCGTTTCATTCAAACAAGAATCTACCTAGAGCGATCGTATAAATAGTTTCCCTATAGTCAAGTATATCCGTATAGCTTTACCTCAGCATATCGTCAGCGGCAAGCATCGCGTCAGTGTATATTTCAGTTCATTCAAACGGATACTGATAAGACAGCCTAACTGAAATTTCTTACACTATGATTATCGGTAAATTTTCCTTCAGTTATAGCCCATAAATTAAGGGAGATATCAAGCGTGCTTATGCTACTGTTTCTCTTGGTCGTATATTCACTACGCTTCCAGTGACTTTTATGTTTTCTTCAATTTACATAGCATTTTTTTGTGTAATACTTCTGCGACATCGTTATTTCTTCGCAACTAACTTTTCATCTGTAACAAAAGAAGCATGCCGTGGAAATTCCGTTACTCTTAACACAATGATTACGCAGACGTGAGAAGCAGCATTACGTGGCAGTTGCGTGTAAGGATCTGATCCACAAATGTGGAAGCGCGAATCTTGTGAGATGTGTAAATACTATATAACTCCCGATATCATGTTGTAAGTTGATTACTGTCAATTGAAGGTGATCAATGTCATCGTTTGTCACTAGATTATTTTGTTCAAAATACATTACTTCGCGAATAAAAGTTTCGCGTCAATCTCCATTGTCCATCTCCATTCTTCAATGGTTTTCTTCAGCACCAACAGGGTAGTCGACTGTTACGTCGTCGACATACGCTATAGTTTTGACACCCGGATTTAGGTACATACGTAAATTTGAATAACAAAATCTAAGCTGATCGTTCTGACATTGTTCATTACGGTCAACCAGTAGTTGGCTATCGGTGAGACTATTGTTGATTCGTTTAATCCAGAAGGCTGCATTCCACTTAAGCGAAGCTATCCTGTAGTTTGGCAGTGTGTCTAGGAGTTTTTATGGATGAAGGCCCCGATGTTTGAAATTAAAAATAGAAGTTACTACATGGTACTAAGTGATTGGTTAAGTATCCGTCCAAGACATTTGCGAAACTGGAGTATCGCAGACAAACAAGGTCAATTTGCAAAGGTGGGGCCTCGCAAGTTTTTCTTCAACGGCTCCACCAGTGATGCTTTCCGTTATATTCCATAGTTCCATAGTACGGAAGTTAACTATACCAGGCGTTTTCCTCCATGCCCCAGACGTACAGCCCCTGTTTGTAACTTAAGAGAATGTGACGTGCGTGAAAATACTTATGATTTCACCGGTTTCGAGCGTACACAAAAATATCATGCAAGATTATTCAGTATTTTAGTAATTGGTGCATGCAAACCCTTAGAGGTCTAGTTGCTATTATTAAAGCTTAAACACGCTTTCAGCTGAAGAACCAAGGTCATTAAAAAGGACAATATCGTTCTATAAGGTGGTGTATATCGCTATTGGGTTTCAGCATCTGGGGTATATGTGAAGCAGAAGAAATCTTTGACGATGTTAGCTTCTAGCGATCCTCTGTTGCGAAAGACTCATCCGTTTTCTGGATGGCTCATAATGAATCTTTGATTTTTATTTGTCATGACTCGTGTTTGTAGATTACGCTAGGGTCATTAAAAGAGAGGACCGCCTTTGTAAACAGTCGTTCCTCTCTTTTCAATTCCTCTCTTTGATTTGTGGTTTTTCAAGTTTCTGCTAATTGTGGTCATCGTTGGATATATGCTTGTACAATTGGTCAGTGCTCTTAGTGGTCTGTGAAGATTTTGGAACAAAAGCGCTTATTTTGAGACTGCTTTGAGTACATGTCTCCGGAAGTATATTCTCTTGTCCTTTATATAAACTTCCTCTTATTGACTTAGTCAGCTTTTTTGTGATCACAGGACGGACGGAAGCTGCCACAGTTAGGGTCTTGTAACCTCGTATTATTGGAGGGAGAAGATGGAACTTGCGCGTCTTTAGAGGAGTTTACGCCACATAGAACGAAGTCCACATTTGATATTCTCAGGAGACGTGCTGTGGCCCTGTGTTCGTGTGGGATTTAGAAAGAGGGCTCTTTAGAGCTATTCCGGCTCCCATTGCAGGTGCTCTTTGTTTTTTAAGCAGCTCCTTGACTTCCAGTTTATGCCGAGTAAATTTAAATCACATACACGGTCAAGTTCACTGGTCAGCTATTTCATGTTTTCCGGTTGGAGGAAAGTACACACAATAGGGCCGCGTTAAGTTGTTTGATAGAAAAACATTATTGACGACTGGTTCTGATTTGTTATCTGCAAGTTTTACTTGCGTGCATGGAATTCTCTGTTGCTTAGAATTAAAATACGACCGTTTCTTTTTCATAAGCTTGGCAATATATATCCTGATAAAGCATAACTTTGTTGAGTGCGTCTTCTGATGGGAAGTTATGTTTCTGTGCTAAATAAATGCATTGTATGTTAGCATTAAACAAGGGTTTAGTATGTTCCGCAACTACACGGATCGAATCCGTGGTTATTGCGATTAGACAGTTTGCTTTTGCGAACATTATAAAGGAGGGTAGATTTCTGTCGCCTAATTTGGTTGCGGACAATAAATTCACTGTCCCATAGATTTCCTGCTTGAAGGGATTAGCAGAATACAGAGATGGTTGTCTAGACTTTGTTTATTGACCCGGGTTGACCTGTGCATTGGGTTTGCCATTAGCATTAACGCCCTAGGCTTTACGAGTAAGTATATACTCAAAAATTGAGAACAAAAATCAATTTAGACAAGTTGTTTAAATATGGAAAGTTCTTGTAGACTACATTTAACTAGATATTGACAATACATATAAAGAATACGCACGGAACGCGATACGTATGTGTCGCCGATAGATTTTATAATGATCAGTGAATGGAACCCTAACCAAGGTGCTACTTGAAATCTGAAGGTGAAGTCTAGTTAATAGCGCGAGCGTTTAGCGCTTCCGAGTTCAGTTCTTCCAATTTGGTGACTAACATATGAGCTAGACACTCTCTTTTGCAGTGCATAACTAAAGTGAGATTAAGCCAACACAGCTATAGTGACTGCTCAATATTTGTAAGCCACTATACAAAGCAAGAAAGCAATAAGCGTATGGATTCGAAAAAACATGCGTACGCTATATCTAGTTAGATACTGACAATATTTTTTAGGTTTTTCCTTTTTAAAGAAAACTCTAAAGAAGACTGACGGATGCTTTGTGCTTAGAGAATCGGAGCAGCGAGGAAGTTGCCTGGTTTCAGCATCTTTAGAAAGCAGCTACGTAAATATACAGGATGTGCTCATGAACGTATTTCCCAAGCAATCGCCGCTCGATTTGAATCTCGTATTACGGAGTAGAAATTCATGTATTTAAGTTTTTTTCGTGCCCTCAAGTCTAGATTCTTTAGTTGGCTGAGGAGAATTTTTGCTGATTATTGGAAGCAATATCATGGTTGCCAGCGGAGCAGACCGTTAGCTTAGGGTAATCGATGAGGTTTATAGTCTCGTAATTTTCTCACGATAGAGATTTCAAAGATTTTCTGCTTTCCTGTGGTGCGAAGTACCCGACGTTTTAGTTTCGGAGATCGTGCTGCTATCATGTTGCTTTGTACAAAACACAATCTGTAGAATGATCGATTCGTCAGCTGAATGTGCCATTATATGGCAAAATTTAAGTTGTTCCATACTCGTTGGGAAGGACAGATTGTGGTCCTATTGTGGTCGAAGAAGCAATCGATTACGGCGCATGTGGGAAACACCTGTTCGCAGGTCCACGTGAACAAACAGAAGAAAGACCAGTGGCTCGTTTTATGTCGAGCATTGAGATTAGCTTTGCCGTTTGGTAGAACATCTAACGGTGGTACCGGACGCAAAACTAACCTACAGTAAGGTTAGTTTATTTCGGCCGATTTCTTGAATTAGCGCCTCGTTAGACCCAATATAAGTCTCAGTTATTTTCAGCAGTCGCGCTTTTCTAGCTCATAAATGTTTTCCTATCTGAATTTTCAAGCAGCCGAGTCGATAGCCCGCTTACGTTTTCGCAACTTGTCTACATGAGAGCCGTTCCCGATTCATGAAACTTTGACCCGTACAGTTTATACATCTTCATAACTAGAATGAAAAACGACTCTTTAGAACGTCGTTAAAAATCTTACCTTCAACCTGAACATTTATTACATATTGATGTATTCTGGATGTAAACGGATCAAATAGACCCCATAATTTGAGCCATCACTTTGTTGAGCTTCTTATACCCGTATTTGTCATATATAATTAGTTGCAGTACAAACGAAAGGTACTTTTAAAGGCTTATGTAACCATTTTTCTGTATTTCACCAATTTTATATATTTCATTTGTCGGAACTATTAACCATAGCTGTAAATATTAACATTGCATTGAGTTATTGTCTGTTGTAAAATCTCCCCTTATTTCCACTGACTTACGTGTTCGGTCGTGATCGTCGATGTCGCTAGATTATTATTGGGAGCGTTTTTGGTAATCTGCATACTCTTGTCTTCTGTATCACCTGGGGAACGACTTTTGACATTACTACTCATGTAAAGGTTTATTGCTAAAGTTAAGGCGAGACAAACGTTGCTATCTACCAACTAAGGCGGCTGGAGTGCCTAGTTGAATATAAAAGCGCGTAAAGCGAGCACTTAAAGAATTTTGCTCAGCTTTATTGTTTATGTCCATCCTTTAGAATAAGCATAGTAGAGCATACTTATTCTTTGCGCCGTTACATTTATTGGGTTGCTCTCTTTAACCTGACTGCAGTGGTAATAATAGTTTTTTCGTAATACTTACAGCCTTGAGATTGGCCTTAGTAGGACACGTGCCGTGGTCAAGCGATAAAAACATGACTCAATCGCGAAAGTAAGGAATTTCTGGAAGAGGTTCGTTATTCTCTGTTAAACATTTGACGCAAGCTGAAACAATATAAACGGTGTATTAGCAAAAAGTACATTGTTTAGTGGGTTATAATCTTTAAATTTTAAATTAAATTAAGTTTTAAACCTTTAAATTAAAATTTAAGGCAGATGTAACTGTTCGAGTTGTAAGATTTGTAAGAAAATCAAGTCGTGACCTTGGTGTCAGTAAATCAAGAATATATGCTGTCAGTGAAGACCATACAAATGTAAAAAAAATTGCAAGCGGAAAAAAAATGGAAGATGTGAAAGGGACGCATAGTTTTTCGAGAAAAATTGTTTAGTTTTTTATTAATCAAATTAATATCATCAATTAAAATTAGATGACGTAATTGGTTGACGTCAATGTACTTATCCGCAGCTGTAAATTCACATGTTACGCAAGAACAGTGTTTAAATTTACCAGAAGCTACGGTATAGTGTGATATCTCAAGTAAAGAATTAAGTGGACCATCTGTTTTCCACACTGGTGCCAGTTGTGTTGGAATGAATAAAATAATCTGAATCTTAATTTGAAGACTGTTGAAAATGGGAAATTTTAGTTTCAAGACGATGGGGCACAGTGTCATCATGATGTAAAACCGTATACCGATGACAATCCTTCAAACAGATGAATTGGTCGAAGAGGTCAACCTGCCCGTTTCCCAGACCTAACGCCAATGAGTTTTTTTTTCTCGTGTGAATACCCTCAAGATGAAACCTGCACTCAAAAGCCAACAACACTGTCATACTACAGCCGATCAAAAAGTTTTTCGAAGACTTTTAGTGATATTCCCAATAGCATAAAAAAGCTTACATAGTTTAGCTAATGCCATATGGGAAATTGCGTCAGTCAAGCTACGCAAGCATTTGAAACGTATTGTTAATATATACGGAACAACATTTGAGCAAAAAGATATTGTGGCATAAAAACAGCCAACTTCAAAAGTGTAATTTGTTGTGAACAACAGAGTACGCCAATCAATCTAAAATGGTAACTATGAACATTTATATGCCATACTTCACTCTGTAATTATAACGTGCTGCTATTCTTATGGTAGTATCGACATACAAGTAACTGTGTGCGCGTAAAAAGTCAGCCTTGCCAGACTTGGCAATGAAACATGTTTTGAATCCTATCTGAGAATGTGGTGGGAAAAGCTCGAAAGAAGCATTCTCGACGGTCTGTAGAACCATAGGCCATAGGTAACCTCAGCCAGGAACACGTATGCCGAAATAGCACGCGTGATCAAATTGATTTTTTCAGAACATGTTAAACTAATAATATATTTAGCCTAAAATCTCATATTGGTACGAACGCACTCATTCTCATAAACTCTAGCCAGTGAGATTAACCGCGCGATAAGAGTCTCTTCTGCATAAAATCATTAGCAGTATCCCCTCCGCCGCCCACAACTTCGATAGAACCGCATTTCTGCAACTTTGTTCCGTAATGTAACTCTACGCGAATGACTGGTTAGTGTGAGGGGGGTAAGATGATGTGTATTAGCTCCAAAAAATGCTGTTTATTACCATCCTCATGGTGCACTGCTAAGTGTCTCAACTGGCTTCAAACGGGACTGGACTTTGTTCTGCCAGAACTGAGTGAAACTGAATGTGGACTGACAAACAAAATGGTAAACTAAGGACATACACACTTAGTTTACTGTGGATTGAGTTGTCATTTTCAGATGAGATGTAGTTTTTTTTTTTATACTTCTCGAACCACCGCTATCATAGACAATGATTCAAAATGTATTCTATACATCTAGAAGAAAAAAAGAAACATCTTTTTTACTCGCAGCCTGCGGCAATTGCTTACAGATTTATTCTATACAGGGCAGAGATGTGTCAGCTTGAAAGGGCCTTGTCTTCTAACAGACCGTCAGGGTTGTGATTTAAGGAACAGAAATTCTTATGTCAAACTGGTACGGCAGGTGAATTGTCCAAAGGTTAGAAACTGAGGTTCTAATTTTTCCTTACTTGCTATGATCCGAGACCAAAGCAACTCCAAATATTTCAAGTACGTGTCGGTAGAGGAAAGAAAGCACTTTCAAAGGATAGGAGCTAGCACTGAGTTTTTCGAAAAGGGAAATTGAAATAAAACGTCAAAACTTAAATAGAAATATCGGTCAAATATTTCATATTCTATATTTTAGCTTTAAAATGACTACTAACACTGAAACAAAAGGTAAAAAAATTGTACTTGAAATTTAGGATATTCCCCACTGGCAGCTTGGTAATAATAAGACTTCATATTGTACCATGTAATACGTAAATAGAAAATGAGTAAATAATTTACAACAGTTTCCTTTGCCATTTTTAGAATGCTGACGAAAATATATCAATCAAAAAACATCAATCAAAATCAATCAAAAAACATCAATGCTGAAAAAAACATCAATCAAATCGTTCATATTTCTTATAATAAGAAAAGGTACTACTATGCTCTTTAAAGATAAACTGAAGACGAACTTATCTCATTTTAAATCACAGAACAAGAGTTGAGTGTATGTCCTCCAAGTTCGGCGATTGCTTTCTTTCTCGTATGGACAATACTAGCGGGTAGCTCTATTCTAGCCAGTGTCTCCTATGTATACTTGCTTCTTTTATCCGCTGTTGTTTCCTCTATGCCCTATTTTGTCCTAACTCCCTCCCCCCTGTCATATTTTGTGAAACCGCGTTCACTCAAACCCATAAATTTCGTCGAGCTTAATAGATGAACACTTCGTCTACTGGTAAGCAGCTCGATTCTTACCTTGTTTAGCTCAATGTTTCTCAATTAAGGTTATAGAATTAGTAAAAGTGCATCAGGTCGCTTGCAGATATGGACGTTACAACTTATGTCATCTTTAACTTGCTTACTTCTCTTGTCCTCCAAGATCTTCTTTTATCTTACCTAAGAATTTTGAGTACATATGAAGGAACTTGCAGACGAAAGCTTTTGACTTATTCAGTACATAGGCGGGAACAATGAGGAACGTAAGAAGAGGTAGAACATTTCGTGAAACCTTTGAAGGGGTATAATCAGGATCTTGATATTTGGTTCTCTCCAATATGATATTTGGCACTCTACTTACATGCTGTGTATGAAGAACGTTATGCATGCAACCCTGGAATTTAAAAGGACTTACGCAACTTGTCATAGATATCCTGCAAAGTTTTTTATCAACCCTATGGCATTTCGTTATTTTTCGAACACTTTGAAAAAACGGGAATAGAAAAAAACATTAAAAAGTGCATCTAAAATAAGGAACATGCCCCACAAATGCACTGGCTTAAATTATCTTGTAAGACTGACTAACTGGAGATGCACAGATATTGCATTGAAACTTTTATCGCAGTCTTACACTATTCTGTAAAAGAACTATAAAGAGTCTGGCTTTTTATTCTACGAATTCCTATTGTCCCATGGGATTCATCTTCATGTGTCCCTGTTTGTTTCCAGCCATTGATGCATTTTGCTAACCAAATTGTAAGAAGAAACCCCAGCTATGCCCATATTGATTTTCGGCTTCCTTTATTGTCTGATCCTTTTTTCTTTTCAGGTGTTTCTTGAGCTTTTTAAGAACATACTACAGAGGGTATCGATTTCGTAAATACGAAAATTGAAGTGTTGCTTTGTGTGCGTTGAAGTTTTTCTAAAGCAGTTGCTGACAGGATATAGGTCATTCACCACATTACATGCTGTGAGCTTTGTTGGCCAGCGATATTGGGAAATAGTAAATAAACATGACCTGTGTGAAAAGTTTACCTCATTCGCAAACCTTCTAGAGATAATTTAGTAACCTAGAACGGGATTTCTCTCTAACGCTCTATCGTTCCTCACTAAAGCCTACCGGCCGTACACTCAGCGTTAATTCATAGAGTAGGTCCCAAAAAGCTTTATGTAATTTCGGCCCATGCGCGCTCTATAGTACTCTATTTTTGCTTTAAAATACTATAAAATAAATTACGAAAGGTCACTTGCCTCGAAGCCTTTGCAAAATACACAGTGCACATTCAAATACTCTGAGGCAGACGAGTACACGAATCATGAATTAGCTATTGGCTGATTTAACCTTATATTATCCCCCCAATCTTCGAGTTAAGCTTTCATAAAACCCTTCCTATAATGATAACGATAGGACCATCTTCTAGGCAGTGTACCGATCAAGAGAACATTTCCTGAAGCGTCTGGAGGTTTGCTCATTTGAATCGGAATGACTAGTTTTTTTCTTGTGTCAAAAAGAAAATGATCTCTTTGAAACCGAGATAGGTGAAATCGACTATAACAAATAGCCTAACAAATAGTTGGCCTTTCGAGGTCTTTACCCCGAGAAAAACCTAACGAGAACCTAAGTTTTTGCCCTAGCTTTAACAGGGCTTAGGGTTCTGTCCGCTTTGCGAGTCGTCGTTGTGATAATTCCCTCTAATCATAGCCACGACTTCAACGTTACCGACCCGATTTGAATCGCATATCAAAGGTTCAAGACACGCTGGCGGACTGTAATTGTTTGACAATCAACCTGAGTTCTGTATCACCGTTTGAAGTCGGAAGTTCGGTTACTGATAAAGTTTAGAAGAAGAAGGTCGATGTACGAATAGGTGCGAAGGGAATGTGATAAATACCGTGCAGGTAGTTCCACCTAATTTCCTCTTGTTGAAAGCTAGGCAGAATGACTTTCTTAATTATGAAGCTTACAACCCAGGGGATATAAATGATTGATGATCATCGATCTTGCGATATATTACCCATATAGTATATATTATATAAACATGTTGTTGAATCACGTTATGTATTTTTGTAATATTTATATTCTATAACTGAGAGAAACCTTTATTAATCCATATGTGTTACAGACCGTTTTGGTGAAACAACCGATCTTGATAGAAGGCGTTCCTTCAAATGCGATCAATTCCGGCATTGTAATTTCGCTCCATTGTGCAACATTGTAAAGTGCACCACAGAAGCTTGCCCATAAAAGAAATTCAACAAAGGCCTAGATTTCACTTTAGTTACGTAAGATATGTAGACAAAAGAAATACATTTTTCCTTGGTAATCACTTCACTTGCATAAAATAATAGCTTAGCCACTCTTCGGGTATGAATATTGTTGAATAAGTATTGTTGTTAGTTTAAGTAAGCTTCTGGGTTTGTCAAATATTGAATTACATAAGACCAGCGACTACCAGTCGTGTTGTTCCTTACAGTGGTTCTATCACCCGTATCATATATATATATATATCTACAACGGCTGTAAGGTTTTCAATTGCATATGTGTCGGTTTTTCGTTACTTAAGTACGACACAGATACGACAAGTACAACCTGATACTAGGGGCCTACCATTTTAGTCTTTCTCGGACAAATTTTGCTAATTATAAAGGACCTAACATGGGTAGTGCAAATCGATAGCTGTTGTATTAAGTGAGTTGTTTGTTTTGTTATCACGACCTTATCTTAGACAGATACATTACTTGTCCCTTATTGTAGAGGGAATGAATTACCAAACATGATCTATGAAGAGGAAAACTATACAAAGTAAAGCAATTGTTTTCTTTTTCTTTTGAATTTAAAACTCTAGACTCTGCTGCCCTTGGCTAAATTTGAGACTTTTACCTATCTAATTCTGATTCTAGGTGAGTGATGCTATTTTAAAGTATGGCAAGATTATATGGAACATGCCATTCAAGGTTGGAAAGTGGATGGAAAGCTTGTTCTCGGATATGAATAGTGTCAAACATGAATTACAAGGGCCGGATTTCTCCGACGGAAGCTTAAAAAGGTGGATCATACTTTACACTTTAAAACAATCTGCTTCCTTTTCTAGCACAGTTTCGTTCATCTCAGAGCTAGATGTTGAAAAAGAATGTGCACATAAATTGCACGGAACTATACGACAAAACTATATTGGAAGTCATGAGGGATGAAGTGAGACAGCGCTTCATAACCAGTGTTTATTAAAGCTACATGCGGCAATGTATTTTGGGTATTTATAGAAGACCCCTGACGCCTAATTTGATAAGGAACTTGGAAAAACAAAAATTTTTCAAACTGTAACTCACTGGGTCTTATGCGTATAGCAAACTCATTGAGTTAAAATAGTTCAGCATATTGAGCGGCTTTATCAATAGGACCATAAGGTGGTGAAGTTTTATTTTAGATCTAAATGCTGACAATTGTAAGAACAAGCTTAAATAAAGTGAAACTATACACACTTAGACTCTCTGTTCTTTCACCCTTTGGATCCGTAGATGGCGTATAAATAAGTATAATTAGAAAGAAAATAGAAACGACGTTAGTTAATCAAATTTGATTTTTAGCTTTCAGACGCGAATATTGAATAATATCCGATTTACAGGCAAAAGCTAGGGGGTTGCTACGTAAAAGCAACATTTTGCTTTGCCATTTAGCATTGCCTATACATTCATTGTCCTAGCAAAAAAATTAAGAAGATCCTTACCTCTAGAAGCTTGGGGTACATAAGTTCGCCGGAATTCCGAAGATTTCACTAGATAATAATATTAATAAACAAGACAACAATTTACTATGGAACAATAATTAGACGGACCAAAAAAGCATTTGCTTCTTTCGGGCTAATGAGTAATAAGAGAACTTGGAGAGAATTTTATCGGTTCTCAAGTGCTATTAAACATCGAAGAAACTAACTCATTTTTTGGCTTTTCGTAATTCTTGTTCGCTGTTTATATAGTAAATGTATTCCTTGTCGAACGAAGGACGCATTCATGAAGGCGATTAACTTTTAATAGTTCCATTTTCGAACTTGTCTTCCATTATGAACTTCTTCATTTATCTAAACAAGTATAACTTGACGAAACAAATTTGAAGCAGGACGTAAGTGAAGTTTTCATTCATCAGAATTAGCCATGCGACAACGTCCTTGCTCTATTTTTGTTTTTTTACGGCTCTTTCTGTCAATTTCATGACTCAGATAGTTTCAAGTCAAATCGCGATTCACTGTTTTTCTGAGATTTTAACAAAAGAAGGTAGATTTTGCATTAAGCAAACCAGGCTACCGCTCGTCTTTGACTAAAAATCATATTTTCTATCGATTGAGCTTTTCGGTGTGAGAACTAAATTTTTATTTGCACCTTTTGCTCATTTAATAAATTCATTGACAGTCAATGTTTAGCTTCAATCGTTTCAACATCCACCTTCGGTAGAACCTTTACTATGATTTCACTTGATAACTTTTCCATGCTTAACAAAAGTGTGAATATGAAAACAGTGCATCTGTTTTAAGGATTTCAAGTTATTATAAGTATAGTAAGTAATATAGTACTAAAAACCACATAGCTAAAAGTATTTGCACGAGATTATTAAAACATTTCGAAAACGTTTGATATGAATACGCATGCAACCTCACAAGACTTACTGAACTCGTAAACACCGTAAGTACCAATAGGCTATAGGAAAGCCTCCATAAGATTCTTCTTAGATAGATCTTCTATCAGGACAAAAATGTCGCCAAAACGAGCTCAATTGTTTTGAGAAAACTTAGGTATTTCATAATTGAACGTCTGCCATTGATCGCTTTCCTTGGGTATCAATGCTATAGTGTAACACTTCTGACGGTGCCCCAACCAAAAGAGGCATGCTTGAAGCGACTATATATGATCGCGGTCATACTTGCAAAAAATTTTGCCACGATCTGGCCGTAACTCTCTATTCCGTTGACCGGAAAATATTCTTTTGAAGGTGTCACAGTTTTTAAGTGTAGTCGCACATAATACAGACAGCAGTTCACGAACAGTGCCAGCAGCTTTTCAGAGCTGAAGTATCGAGGCAGGGCCATCGTCGATGCCCATTACTTGTTGGAACTTGCGTTTATGACAATTAAGAATCTGGATAGAGGGACAATGGCTTTCAAGCCCGCGGAGTAATGTTTCAAGATTTACGTCCGTTAGGCACTCTCCGTGCACGTCGACTCGTATGTCCATTGTTGTATTCGAACCTAGGCCATTACGTGTTCCTAAAATTAGCAAGCGAATACGTTACGCACTAAAGTATAACAAACGGTAAGAAAAGATGTGAACTATGGGGATCCTATCTAAAAGTCGTTTCGGTGTCGAATTTGTTTTCAATGACAATTTTTCCTCAGTAAATCTTCGTAAAAAAGATATTTTACGAAAGGGACCGATCCGGACGTACTGGCATTTCGGAGACCAGTTGGTGACGATAATTTCATGGCACAGTCACATACGAGAGTTTCCCGAAAGAAAGCTGAAAGCTGTGTCGTTATTTCGGCGGAGGGGGGGGGGGGGGGGGGGTCGGAATGTATTCCATCGGCCCTTTTATTTAACACTTTGGCTAGCGTAAAGCTTTGGATTATAATTATTGTGAAAGACTTACCGAAGTTAACTGTGAGAATTTGTGGCGCAGACACATGACTGGTTTAAGTATTTACTGTATTAACTAATCGGTGTACAACTGAGAATGGATCACGGATCACAGTTTTCGAGTGCTCAGGTTATGTTGCTTTGACACAAGAGAGGCTTTGAGTCAAGTTCAAGCCGAGACTTACAAGTTTGCCGACAGTACTGGATTAAGTGGAAATATATTAGTAACATATCGGTATCTTACAAATCTACAATTTACTAACATCATATATATATATATATATATATATATCGTGCCTGAATATAGAAAACAAATACCCCGTAAGGGTAGGAAGCACTTAAATAATAGAAAGTGAAAACAATGTACTGATTCGGCGAGCTATAGTAGCGTAGCCTCCCTTTGGATTTAGGGATCTTATATTTAATATATAATACGCTTATCAGACTTAGGAATTATAACATACATAGTAGTGGTTTAGTGGCTAAGACATGCAACCGGAAATTCCGAATGTTCTCAGTGGCCGATATCTCTAAAGTGTAGTCTCTATGTGACTTTGTCTCAAAATATATGTTTATATTTATAAGCACAACGTCCTCAGTATTGTAGTTCACGCGATTACGTCTATGTATTTATATCATCTCGAAGGACCGGGCACATGTTCCACCTTACTTTTTGCAGAGCTAAGAGCTCTGCTGCGCAGTTGGGACTCCAACACTTCATTTATTTAGTTGCATTAACTCGCTGCGCCGCATTTTTACGCACTGAGTAATGGCTGTAAGGCATATGAGACTGCCTCTACGGCTGCCATTGGAAGCTCCAAGTGGTTGCGTTCGGCGAATTTGTTTTTCCCTGTTCATTTTTCCCTGAAACGCAGTTTGCCCATTAGGTCTGTTGTCAGTAAAGGCCTTGGTGTTTTCCCATAGAATTTCCCATAGAATGTTTCCCATAGAGTGTGTACGTTCAATATTATGGTTAAGACATTTGGCAAATCATAATTTCGTATCGATGTTCATAGACGAAGTGCTAAAAGAAATTATTAAACCAAACTTAAATTGGATTCTTCCATATTTTTTTAACGCGAGAAACCTACCAAAGAAGTGCAAAGGATTTTGTAGAAATATCTTTTATGATTTAGGAAACATATTATTGAAAAAAGGTTATTGATTAGTTTCGACATAATGTCCTGTTTTTCATATATATGACGGTTTCTGCAAATGGATTTCGCCTTATTTTTACTATTTACGACTACTACGACTAAGCAAGTACAGATAGAAAAGGATCCTTTTGTTTAGGTCGTTCTATTTTTCCCTAACAGTAAACACGTTGTTTCACAATATTTGTCTTTCACGATGGCATGTCACATTTGTTTTGAGCCAACAAAAACGCACGAGCAGTTATCAAAATGAGTAATAACCTAGATGTTACGGACATATTTTTCGCTTCAGCTAAGATGTAACGTATTGTCTTCCGGTGGACTCAGTCAAATGATATTATTTATAGCAGTAAATCTTTCTTGGATAACTCACTCCTAGATTTTATTGTGCAGAGGCTTTGAGTCGACCGTTCCAGGAAGATTACCCAAGCTACGCGTAGAGAATGAACGTCAAGACATTGTTGCCCTGCCTATATAGTGGTAACTTTTTTTTGCAATGTCACCATAGTCCAATCTGACACAGAACCTGGAAGAAACCGCATCGTTCAGAGTAAAGCAATTCGAGCCGTGCTTGGCCTTCGTTGGTCACGCTTAGTATCGAAGGCTGGCTCCCAACATGAAATTTTCAGTATTTGAATAGCATGCAGTAACCAGCGTCTCAGACGGCTGTCTAGGAAGTTAAGCCCTGTATTTAATTGGACCCTGTATTCAATTTCGTATATTGTAAAAGTTTGAGACCAAATAGAACGTAATATTTTATTGTCGCTAAAAAAATAAAAATATTTGCCCAACATGGCCTAAACGAAGCAGTTACAATAAGTTGGAAGGAAAACATTGGTCATCAATTATCCAAACACTTCCGCAGAAGTTAAAGCTAAAGCTGAGCACTGAAGCTTGAAACTGATCCTAACTTGCATGTTATTCATGTTATGCATGTTAATGCATGTTATCCAAGTTAGAAAGGTATCAAGAGAACCGTACTTTCTGGACCTTTGAACTTTTTAACAAACAAAGCTTATGTATCAATCTTACAGTTTTTGACTTTTCTTTTGGATAAACGGGTGATGTCGTTTGGTCATCTAACATATACTAGCCCTAATTTTTTATACAAATTACAATAAGGAATATTTTTAATGCCGAAAAATGATCGTATGTTTAAGAAATTATCGTGCTATAAACTCGAAAAAAAAGTGATACTAAAGGTGCCCCGTTTGCGCGACTGCCTCAGTCTCATAGATGTGAAGATCTTTTCATTTCCGCTATTATTAGTTGTTGAAAATCGTCGTATTAAGTAATAGAGAGGCCTATATGTTTATGTATTTTGCATTATTATAGGTCCTTTTGTGAATTTACATTGCGTGTGAAGTGCAACAGACAGGATTTTATAGCGCGCCGACGATGTGCCATAACTTCTGGGTTGAGCACCAACTCACTTCACCTCATTCCAGTCAGATCGAACACTGAATGAAACATCTTTTCGTTTTCCTCAACCTAAATAACTAGCTTCATGTCTAAAATTTTAATCAGATTTTTCTGCTCAAAACTCAAGAGTACAATGGGCATAACCCAAAGCATCAAGGGTATAATGGCGTTCTCAAGAAGACCTGAAGCTATTTGAGATCATACCTGCTCGTAAATTCCGCTTCCTCTACATCAATCTCCGAATGCATTACTTCGTAGACTAACAACTCTTCGAAAAAATGCGCATTGGTCAACCGTAAGTGAACATACGGTGTTACCTTTGTAAAATAGAAATGGAATACTTGTCTTTTGCTATTCTATCATACGCTTCAAAAGCACTCGTAATAGATTGCACGAGACGCGCGGAACGTATAAAATTGTAGCTCTAGATGCAAAGAGCTGTGAATGCATAGCTACCAAACGAAACTGTATCAACAGTGGCTCACTATGTTTGCAATGGGTATTCGAGGACTTGGTGATACACCAATAAGTACCTCTAAGAGCTTCGGATGTCTTGGGTCAATGTGTGATTTTTGGAAAAACCGTGATCTTAGCGACCTAGTCGCGTTACCCTTTGGAAGATTTCTGACTTCTAATTTAATGGAATTCACATGCACGATATATCAGCTGCATCTATAAATTGTATTACATAATCCAGCGGCAGCAACATAAATTTCTTGCCATTTATCTTCAGGGCCATGTGTACGCGTTTTAACTACATGTATATTGCCCGCTGTAGTCAAATTCGTAGATTTGTATTGCGTTCTTCACCGGTGCTTCGTGCTGCGAAAGTTCAAAAAGAGATTACTTGTGCCTTGGACGAGTGTTTGTTTTACTGTTCAAATTGTGAAGTCTGCTGAAAACAGCAAATTCTTTGAAGATTTCGTAGCCTTATTTCTCACAACGAGGTTGACACCGGATTCCGGTGCGGACTTTTCTACGCCTCCTAGAGCGTCTCTAAAGATTGTAAATTTCTTCATAGCAGAATGCAGATCTACACGCGTATTAGGATTCTTTTCAAGACGTCTTAACGCAACGTGTCCTGGTTTGACTATTTCACGTGTCCATGAAAGCCATTTAATATTTGCGATTCATCGAATGCCATGTTTTAATCTTCGTGACATTGACATTGAAAGTAGTTATTGTTATTTAGATTTTTGATTGCTTGTTGATAGGCCAACTCTTTCAAGCTGTACCATCTTGTTTAAAGACTATTAAGCTTGCTTTGGCCCGCGGGGCTGACTTTGCTGCCTTGTTATTGAGCATAGGTTTAACATGCTGTCACAGCGCAGCAAATGTTTATCTCTTCGCATGGTGTCAGAAGGCAAACAGATCGCTGAAGAGAGCATTTGTCGTGGTTTCATAATTTTTTAATACTAACTGTAGTTATTCTAGATCTGTTCCTGGTGAATATTGTTGCTATAAATGGCTAGAGTGTTGATAGTCATCTGTTGGATAACCGGTTCTTAAATAGACTGCAGAGCTCGTAGAAAGGCTTCAAAATTCAATTTGTTGTTCAACGTCCAAGATGATAACGAAAGGGCTCAAGTTTCACGTTTGGCGCCATCGTTAGGTATTCCAAAAAGCCTTCAAGATTAATACTCCTCTTAGTGAATAGTCTGTTGTACGCTAAGGTTTTCATTGGGGCTTTTTTAGTGCTGAAATAAAGCATACAGAAATAAAATGCATAAAGAATGGACCAACAGATCATGCTTGTATTCCGTTAAGGACGTCTTTACGTAAAGATTTCTGCTGACGTTCAGTGATATTTAGCGCATTACGAAGTGCATTGAATTTAAGGCAGGTCAAACTGATCGAATTCCACGCGATCTTTTGCTGGGCATAGAAAACGTGTTTTTGAATTGAATACCCTGAAGACCCACTTTGCTTTTCAGCTTTTGTGCTCTGTTTTGCATTTAAGTGTGAAGCAAGTGTTAAAGACGAAGGGCATTCTTCGTAGCGTAGGTCGCCTTTGATTAGGTTGCATTCTACTTGCATCAAGCTTTATTTTTCAGTATTATCGGAGCTTTGGTGTAGGCAAATCGGAACATCTCTCTCCCGTGAGAATTATTCTTACCAAATAAAATAATAAATAATACCTTATAATAAATTAAGACGACTGTGATAATTAGCTGCGAACTACAATCCACTGTAGCGTTAATAATTTTCCTTTCGTTTCGCGTTACTATCGAAGGGGGGTGTGTGGCACCTTTGCTGAAACCGCCTGTGTTTTAACTGGATCCGAAAGCTGCGGCGGATGACATCGGTTTCCCCATATGTTGGGAGCAGATCCGTACTTACAGCTTCAAGCATTATATGGAAGTTTGTGATCGATACATTGCGTGGAAGATGGGCAGAGATCTTTATGTAGTTTTAGTTTTTGTGTAAGTGAAATAGTTCTGTCCGCAAACGCACCGTCATAGTTAAGGCAACGCGTACTCTCAGAGCGTTCTTGTACTTCGTAACCTAAAATTTCATCCAAGTTTTCGTTTGTGTGAATCAACACTGCGATAGGCAAGTTCTTCAGTTTAACATACTTCTCTGCAGATAGCACCCCAGCTACAAGAGTCATTTCAAATAACTTGATTTGAGGATTTTCATATTTCAATTTCTTTTGTATATTTATTCCGCGCAGCAAGACTAGTTTTCTCTTAGGGCTTGCTATACCCCTCGTTACTTAAAGTATTTTAACAAGTACTCTTTAAAGAATTGCTGGTGCACACACGATCTTATCCCAAAACGCTCATAAAGCATCTAGAAGTTGAATCTCTACGTCGCGTATCTTGTCTATGGTTTAGAGAAAAACAAATAGATATATTTGTACTCAGACCGTTTCTTTCTAGTAGTACTATACGTATGACTACCCATCGCGGCAGCTACATTCTACCTTGTTGGAACCATGAGTTTTCATACTGCTAGAATTGCATACTGCTGAAATTGGCAGAAATGGTTCTTATTATAACAGAGCAATTATAAAAGGTTTACTCTAACTTTTGCGTTGTAGTACTGAAGTCGCTTTCAGCTGCTATTATTCTGCCTTTTAAGCTGTCGTGTCCACATTGAGAAATGCGTTCTGATCAGAGTGTGTGCTAATTTAACTGTGTATTTAAACAGTGTGGCTGTTAATTAACGTATCAGTCGACATGTTAAATTTTGCATCCTAAGCTTAACTTCTCAGTTTTTGTTTTTTTCACTTCATCAGTGTAATCGTTCTCCACCTTTCTCTGATTACATATTTTTTGAAAGGTAACATATATTTTCACAGAAAACAAGGCGTATCTTGGAAGGGCAAGTAGGGGGATAGGGGAATTTAGGTAGGGATTATAGGATAGCAGTTTAATTTGTTCAAAGAATATATTGCCGTAGACATCTAGAGACGTCTGATATCTGGTTTGGTTTTTATCAATTTGTAGGTCCGTGTCTGATTCCATTTCGTGTAGCAGATACTTACTACTTGATCCTATTTAATTTAGTGGCATAGAAATTTAGGGTATAAGTTTCTATATCACTAAATTAAATATACCACCAATCCAGTAAAACCAACTGAATATGAGAAAAACCAGTATTGGTACTGGATATAGGCTGACGTTTTCCTTCAAAACGGGTTAACCCCTTCATGGCCTTTGCAACGCTTGCATTTGACTATGTGATATACCAGCGCACTTACAGTCGAATCGTTGGCGGGATTAGCCATTAGCGTGTTGACCAAGGACATTAGTTGTGATATTTAACTTCGCGCCATAGCAGAAATTGCGCTTTCCGGATGAACGCACACAGTTTTTTGTGGCCCTTTTGAAAAATATTCTCTTGCGAAAAGTAACACTTGTTACGGCAGCCTCCCCTGTGAAGGAGTGTTGCGCTCAGTCCATGCTGTTCATATCGGGCTTGAACTTGTACTAAGCTGAACCAGGCAGAAGCAATCCCAAACGAGAGTTTATGCAACGAGCCCTTACAAATGCCGTTGTCTTCAAAGTTTTTATCCATTGCACATGCTTCGAATAGCAAAGAAGTGGTAGTTTCGCGTTGAACATTCTTTGTTGAAGGCTTTACAAAAGATCGTAGATGTTTTCGATGGCCCAACCCGTCTTTGCAGAGGTCTCTTCGAGAAGGTTTCAGATAACGTCGACCAATTTTCGCTCTATTTTCCTTCAGCATCGTTTACAAAAGCCTTGGGTGCCCTTGTACACGCCTTTTTACATTGATCTTAACGTCCTCGTTCCGTAAAACCTTAATCCCTGTATGCTTTACCTTGTGTTACAACGCACACAACTCACTGAAGTTTCTCGTAGACAAGGGATGTATTCTCTCGCAAGGAATGTATTTTTATCGCAGTTTCTCAGTATTATAGATTTCAAGGTAGTATCGGATGCCTTCTTAATGTTGCTGTCTATGATCATTAATTGCATCCTGAAAGCTTTAATATCAACAGTCTTCCTGAGAATCTCGTAGTTTCCTCTATTCGGTGGTGGGTCTTCAGGTGTATACTTGAGTAGACGGCCTATTGAGGTGAAGATTTCGCTGAAAAGGTTTTCAATCTTGCTTAGTGAGGCTTGTTGGCTCAAACGGACTGAAACTACTTCCATTTTAAAGATGATAGTCCCATTTTTACTTGCTTCCTGTATGATATGGATTATAGGTTTTCTTATGAGTCTCACCGACATTCCCCTTGACCCGTTGTACTGAATGGCCGTGGGTGTCTAGACCAGATTGTCTTTTTGATTTTCTTCGTTAACAGTCAGCACCTACACCCCTTGTAGGTGCTGGCAGTATCCCATAAGTATATATCGGTACGTAAGTTAAGCTCCGACAATCTTATAACTCTATAGGCTTCTTCAAGCCACCTCTAATCTAGCAAAAACTTGTGCTTCTCGTCCAAGCTGCATTGGTTTATCTCAACCCAAAAACTGCTTGGTGTCCATGGGGCGCCTGATGGCATCAAACGAAGTTTAAACATCCAGACCTGTTTTTCCCTCGAGCATACACGTTGCTCTGTTGGTTTTTCCAACGTCACCTTAGCAGCCAGTTCGCAACTCCTGCTTACCTTCCCACGCCATTTCTTTCACCTAGCCGTTCAAGTTGTTGCGCAGATAGGAGCCGTTTTTGTCCTTTCTGTTTAAATGCTAATTTGGCCATTTCTGTGACTGGCTTTTAAAGCCCGAAGACAGCCTCTCCTTCTTACTAACGGGGTTTTGATCTAAACTTTGATAATCAAACATCGCAAATTACTCTCAGCCACTCTCGATCTTCTCTACTACAGAGCCCTCTATACTCGTCTCAGGTCTGGCAAGGCCTGGGATTTTCCGACTGACTGTGCCTTCGTCGATCTGCAGGTTGCAAGACTCAGGCAAACCTGCTTTTCATGCGCTGATCCATCCATCAGGACACGAGTGCCGTTATAGTTGGTTCGCCGCATTGAAAACTATTCCCCGTGACCAAGCACGTGACCTAGCCCATCACATTTTCAAATGGGCCCGTTTTCAACAAGGCTTTAGGTTGCACTACTACAAAGCAAAAAAACGACTATCCAAGAACAATGTCTTTAATCCTTCTGTGTGTAGTGGTAAGAGTAAAATAGCAATTTGCGGATATGTTTGAGCACACCTTGCGTTAAAGCTAGCATTTGGCTCAGACTGCCTGCCTGCCTGCCTACCACTACGATGCAAAAAATTATCAAATTAACGGAATATAAGGACTAACCACCGAGCTCTGCGCTTTGTATCTCGACTGAATCATTAAGCTGTTATGTTCATTTCAACTACACCAATTGTCGGGAGCGTAGGTGGGCCACGTCCGCTCTCCGCAAAACTGAAACAGGACTTTGATAAGCTCGGTTGCAATTTAGTTCTCTAAACGAGCCAGCGAAATCTAATTTTTGGCACTAATATTGCGCAGATACCTTTTCTTATCTCGACTTTACTACATAAATGTACGTTTCAGTTTTACGTCCGGTACTGCCTTTAGCCTTACCACTAGAATCAATATTGTGGTACAGTTATTAATAAAGAACAGGACAAACCCAATAGAGTGAAGTTTTCGCAAACGAAATTCTTTTAGTTTTATTGGAATTATGTAATGCATAATTATGTTGTCTAATTACGGTAATACCGGGCGTAAATTCAAACCATTAACTTATAGGCCGTTTACTTGTCTTTATGAATATAAATAAGTTACTAATAAAATGACTTGCTGTCATTTTATTAGTAACTTATTTTATTCCACTGCTACGAACTGGAATACGGGAGTCTAAGAAGTTCCAAAAGATCATATCGACGTAATATTGAGGTTTGAATAATTCTCTTATTGAGTCGTCGAGATCTAAAAAAATGCTGGTTGGTGAAAGCAACGCTTGGCGAGTATGGCACATGACCGAGAGTGATTCTTGCAGTATGAAGCCGAACGTAGTCGCGCATATAAGTCGTTCGTCTCTGCTGAATAATGACTGGTGACTGGTCAATGGGAAGTTTCCTATCGCCATCAGTTACTGACAACACAACTGTGTTGTCAGTGGTCAGCGAATCAGATCTCATGATGAAGTCGTCCACCATTGAACAGACATCAAATTATTGGCTGTAATTATAAAATTGAAAATCGTAACTCATTTGGATCTTCTTGATGTTTTATAGCCCATTGCAATTCACCTGTTAAAATCTCGAGTGATGATATCTGAATAGTCTTAAACTAAACGTATTTCGCGGAGGAATAAAATAGCGTAATTTTTAGATCTTCTTTTTTGCATTTCACACTGAACGCCCTAATATCTTACTTCCACGTACCGGTACGTAACTACTCAAAACAGTTTTTACCCCAACGGAATGAGTGAGAAATGTAAATGCATCAATCGAATAGTCAGGACAGCGCTTCAGTTCATTTTATAATAAAAACGGGAACTGGTCCTTATTGCTAGTCCATGCCGTCGTTTAAAAGCCCTTCATTTTTTAGGGTATTTTTGTCTGCTGCATTCATCGTTCACTGCGTTATATGTGATTTTTTGTCAACGTCGATTGACCGTTGCATATGATGATATAGACTAGATCTGAGAAATGTAGGAAAAGCCTTATTTAGTCAGGCGAACACGAAATCGTACGATGGTGTCTGCTGAATCTGACGATTCAGCCCTGAGAATAACGTTGGCTATGCTATATCTCGTTACAATATCAACGTATAGCAACTTACAGTGTCAAGAAACAGGGTCAAGTATTAGATGCTTCTGCTATCGTTTTGTAACTACATCGCATAAGCCTGCAGCAAGTTTAATACTGTCAACGCTTGTTGCAAAATTCTAGCTTTTCTACTAGGTCCAATATCGTACTTTGCAAACTCTCTATGCAAGATGCAGGCCATAGAGGGATGCGGCTCTCTTGCTCACTTGTCCCTTTATTCCCAATTGTTCTTTCTGCCTAGCTAACTTTGGCCCTGTTGCTCTCACGAGTCGAGTTGGCTATCGTTACTGCATAGACATGGAGCGGAATGTATTGTTCGAGTGCACCACCATCAAATACCTATTGAGCAACTTGTCCCCTTCTAAAAGCGTCAACTTCTGCATTCACACGGTCGGATTGAAACCTGATAAAATAGCAGTAAAATAAATCTTACTCGTCATTGACTTACAGTTAGATGTAGGAAGCGCACTAGGGCGTCGTCAAGTTCCTGAGTACCATACCCCTATTACTCAAAAGAGGCTATGGCGCTTTGCGGTGCTACGACACCCTAGAGTATCATTATGCCAAATACCCTAGATAGGACTGCTGCAATTGTTAACGCTTCGAATGTATTAGCGTGATTTTCTCCTATCGAGTTTCTTTAATCTCGTGAAACGTGTCAGGTAAGATAACCGGAAATTAAATTAGATAGGAAAAAATTTTAAACTCGTCCTTCGAAGACGGCACGTGGGTTAGTACTGCTGTAAGTAAGTTGATCTTTCGAATGATCGTTTGACTGTTTGCATACATCGTTCCCATTAGTCACTGGGTTGAAGTGAAGCTCCTGTTAGAATTTATCCGGTAACGCGCATTTCGAGAAAAATTGATTGAGTATTGGAATCCTTTATATGCTTTCTCACTGGCTTTTTTCAAACTGTTTTGCCATTATTATTATTATTATCACCATTATGTTTTAATCTATTTTTGTTTGTTAAAACGTAATACGAAAAAAAGGTTTAACTTATTATAGGTGGTTACAAAAAGCTGAAGGGTAATGGAAAAGTGTAGATGTGTGGTTAACAACGATACCGGACGTGAAACTCGAAACATTGGGATACTGATATGTCCATGGCGGCGCAAAGCAACGAATTTATCTACTAATCGAAGAAAAACCAGGATGGTCTAGGCTTAAATCTTAACGTAAGTTTATCTCCTCCCAGCGGAAATCCCGAGCTATAAAGAACGCAGTGAATAGTCATATGCTTCCTTCGATTTGATTCTTTCAGACAGCTCGTATTGATCTCTTACCTTAACCACTCCCTGCTAAATAACCGCACTAGGACCAGTCGGAAAGATGGTAGGCGAAAGCCAATTCTGTAAATCGATAGAGGAGGGCAACGATATCTTGCTGGTATTTTAGAAATTTTGAAATGAAGGTGAGTGCTATATCCAGCCTTAAAGTTGGTCTCCTTCAGACGCTGGTTTTGCTAGTGTATAAAACATGTCCTTAAAAATGCTTTCATTGTTCATCGCACAAGAATCACATGCAATGTTTTTCTGATTGTGCATAGCCCGGACAGTGCCGTCTGAATGGGCGTATCTAAGAACGGGAATCAGTTCCTCATCCGTTAAAATCTGGTAGAAGGGCCCGTTATATCACAGTTGAGCAGAGTTCCAGAGTGGGACTTCCTTCGAATGACGTTGTCGTATCCTCTGAAAAAACGTACGTAGTGTAGTGCGCTCGATTCGATTTTTCACACCCCGTGACTGACTTTCGATGCTTTGAAGTAAGTCATTAGATCTTTTTGATCATAGCTGTGCTAGCTTCGGTTGAGATATATCGTTTTCGCGCACTCAGTTTTTTCCAAGGACAAATCGTAAAACGACTGGAGTTTTTGTGTGAAGTTTTCATCTATACGTTCTATTATGAGGCAGCCAAACCTATCGGGATTTGATGCATCCTTGATATCGTATATTGCTCATAGTTAAAAACAATGGGCATAAAATGCTGCGTAATTGCCAGGTTCTTTCAAATTAATAAGTCATTTCTTAAAAGAAAAACAACTTACTTTGAGGATGTTGTTCATTTCTTTGAAACGATATACCTCTTCGGACTCTGTCCCGTAATTGAGCAAAAAATGATCCATGTATAATAGTTAGTTACTTCGTAGTTAGTACGAATAGTTTAAAAAATTCGAAAAACCGGTGATATTCGAGTCACGGTGAGCATATTAACTCAAAAGCGTATCTTTATATTGGTTGTCATTTAGTTTTTGGTTTAATATTAGAAAAATATATATTATTTGTTATTTAACATTAATTTGAAATAAAAATCATATCAGATGTTGTTTGAAGGGCGACATTTTCTCTCCTCAGGAGTATCAGTTACCATAGAAACATCTAGGGATAAGTTTGATCGTTGGTGCAACGCATCCCTCACGAAACCTTTGCAAGCACCGGGGTTTTTGACTGAAAAGCCGTATTTTGTGCTGATTGCATCGCGGATCACCTAGGATCAAGTAGGACATAGGTTTACAAGGTTCCCTCTCTTGTGCCGGCCCGCAGATCCTTTTTTTAGGTAAGCTACCAATTCTTTGTCATTGGCTCTAAATAAAAGTGGATTGTATTGAGATTCGCTACGGAGCTTTGGATTTGAAAACGTATCGATCATTGAAGTATTGCGTTAGGTTTGGCAACCTTTACATTGTTAATTATGGGTATTTTCTTGAAATTTAATAGCGAAAAAAGTGTAATTTAGAAAAAATTAGTGGAAAGTAGTCGTTGGTGTAAATAAAAACGGTCACCAACGTTGTTAATCTGAGCTAATGAGTAATTTTCAGGGAGGCGAATAAGGTTTGGATAAAATCTAGTCAAATCATCTCGTTTGATTTTATAACCCCACACGAAATTTTATATTGGCAGCCCTTAAATTTCATCTCGTTTGTTTATACATGTTCATTATATTTTAATATGTTTCAATATTGAATATTTCAGCTCTAGACATCACAAACACGGTTCCTTCGTTGCTAAGCACTCTTTTTCCCATCGAGAGAGGAAACTCCGAATAAAAGGGGCTAGTGGTACTGTTCAGGTTCTTAGATATACATTGCTTTGAACAGATAATTACTGCTTGAAAGAGCTGAAATACAAAAGTACATGTTTAAAAAAACAGTTAAGTTATCAAAGATGGGACAATATAGCGTTTTGTACATAATCTAAGGTAGTTAACTTAGTTTAGTCTAATCTTTGGTCAAATCTCAAGCTGAAACATAACAACCGTCGCATCAAGACTGACTGAATGACGCACGAAGCAGACAGTTCGCCCGTTCATTCTTGAAGCTGTAGTTGTCGGCGCTTTGCAGGGGTCTGTGAGCATTGAAAATCAAGGTAAAATAGTAAATGAGAACTAAAAAATCAAGCGATTTTATATACTAGCATTATAATCGCTCAAATTATTACCGCGTTCTTGTTGCAAAGTGCTCATCGGAGAAATAGTCGAGGTAGCCACAAGGCTGATTAAACCCTTCTACTGAGTCAGCATTTCGAATAATTTTGACGTATTGAGTTTGAAAAATTTTGAGTACTAAAGGCTATGAGAGCGCTAACATTCCGAACAACATTAGATACAAAAAAATATATTAACCACTGCACAGTTTGAAGGATTCATCTTAGCACGACCGCTCTATGCCTTTTGATAATCTCGCTGTTTGTTCCATGATTGCCCGTGTAAACAACGTTAGCTTTTCAAGCGAGGCTAGCTTAAATTAAAACAAGGTTGAGAGTTAAGGCTCAATGGTTTCTTTAATGTCTCCTGAGAATTGCAGGTTTGTTTCACGGGACAACAATTGTTTACGGCGTTAGCCGTTTGCCTAGATATTCTTGCGGAATATTTAGCTTCACTGTAGCATGAAAGATCCCTTCTCCTATTACTTTGTTTTCGCCTGCACTTGTCTTTGTCGCGAACAATGATAGCTCTAAATCTGTTCACTATGTGTTTATTGCTGTCCTATCCTGTTTTTTTTTTTTACTTGTCAGCGTGCTCCTTTCAAGAATGGCGTCCATTAGCTCAGTTTTCTAAGAATTTTTTCTCTGTTAACGCTCGATATCTTATTAGGTCGTACAAGTTTTACTTACATGAAGTTTTTTCCGACATGAATACGTTGTTTGAGTTGGATGATCGCTTGTTATCCTCTTTTATTTTGATAGAAAGAGCGGGACGTCTGTTTTTCATACAGGTGATATTTCATAACAATCTGATACAATTTTGAGTTTCCCGGTGAGATTGCGTAAGTCTACTAAGCGTTCTACGATCTTTGCAGGATCTTGCAAGCTTGAATTAGGTAAGCTTGTGTGAACCATAAAATCTGTGCACACGTTGCAGACTGTCTATGAAAACCAGATACTAAATAAAACTCCAGTAAACAGGTTGTTTCGGAAGGGGATAGAAGTTTGTCGATTCTTATCCTAGAAGGCCCGCGATAGCGGTTATGGATAAGCTACGTGCTTGCCAACCATATAATAATTATAAAGGGCATATTATAATATATATATTAATTATACCATATTCTAGTTATAACTAGAAGAAAGTGATTTCTGTCAGGCCGTTTTGATTGATCGTTTAAAAGTCGAAGAAGCTGAATATGCAGCAGATGAACGCCCGTGAACCTTGAACCGTGAAAGGAAGACCTTTTCGCATTAACAAGAGTGCTAAGCTTTCTTGAACATGTTGCAAGTAATTAGACGTGAAGGCTACGACGAATAGACTGGAGTGCAGTCTTACGAGTACTAATTCAAAAGCAAAGCCAAGATTCAAGTCTAAAACCAAAATGGTTCTTACGGCGTTCTTCCACCGTCGAAGAGTTGTTTATCATGACTTCATGCTGCCCCGTTCCATGGTCACGCTTTTAAGGAGATCATGGAGTCTGTCCAACACAGAAATCGAAAACTGCGGCCCAACCGCGTCCCGAATTGTCTATCACGACAATGCATTGGCCCAGAGTACACTACTACAAAGCATTTTTCGCAAAAACTCGATATATTTGTGTTGCCCCGTTATCTACATTTACTAAATCTTTCTTTTCTCCAAAATTAACGGTCTGAAGGGGAAGAGTTTCGGCACGTTGAGAAAAATAAGTATAACTAACTGAGCTGAGGTCTGTGCCGGCGAGCGATCTTGAACAGTGCTTTGAAGGCTGGAAACAGTGGTGGCATACGTATGTTACATCAAGCGGGGATAACTTCTAAGTAGAGAACTTGAACTGAGAGGACTAGAGGGACATTTCTTGATCTAAAACTCATGAAAAATACGGTATTTACCATCGGCTACTGCAGTGGTGTACAACCGCGCACTGGTGATAATCATTGATTTGATGATGGAAAACTTAATGACAATATAAAGCTATTCCTTGACCTTAAACTAGAGAACATGACTTCGATCTGTTAGTGGTTAGACCATGTAATTGAGTATCCATCGACCTACACTCTGTATTATAGTGGAAGCCACGAAATGCGCACACTCGGCCTCGTGGTTGCGCAGTCCTGTGTGTTCCTTCCGCTTAGTGCCCTTTTCGTTCACTGTGGAAATACATTTTTGAAGTAATTCCGTAAAAGAATTTCCAGAATTGAACACTTGACTTATAGTACAAGCCTAGCCAGCGTCTCAGCCTTTACCAGGATGCCGACGCGCATTGCCGTTTATTATCATCCGTTAATAAAACCCACATGCATTCATTAGAATCTTGGATATTTCACTGTCAGTACAGCAATCTGTCTTTACAGAACGATAAAAGCAATCCGTTTGCCACGCATGCTTCCACTTGCTTCTGTTATCTCGCAGACCAAGCAGTCCTAGAACAGGCAAAACAAAGCTGAGACCACGGGTTGCATTCCAGTCCCTCTGTATACCTACATCACAATATGATCTGCTCACATCTATAGTTACATTGTCCTTTGTCTTGTGGGCCGCACGATAAGTTCGTAATTTCACTACATCAAATGGCCTTGGGGCACATTTTTCATACGTCACCAGACATTCATCTTGGAGTGGGCTGCGTGTGAGATTATTCGATTGCCTGAGTGCTAATTTCAGAGGTTGTTTCTTTCTGTTGTAGACCAAGATGGCCATTGATCTAGATAAACCTTTTTTGGCGAGTTCTTCAACAACCCTAAAGCTTTATACTAGAAAATTGCTTACTTTTGAGACTTTTTGAAGTCTCGAGAATATTGAAAAAAAGTTTTTTTTATATCTTCGCGATGTAGTTTTGCCTTCATGTTAATATGGAACCTTCAGACAGATGAACCGATATGGGCAAACAGGGTAGGAGCGAGACACAAGAATGGTGTTGTAGGGGGGTGGATTAATTTGTGACGTTTAAGTATCAATTGTTCTAACTTATAGTGGCAATTTTGAAATCGTATTTGCCTGTTAATCTTAGGGACGGTCGTGATCTAGGTTCAAATTCGAGGACAGACACGTTTCGTATTGGAATTCTAGATGGCAATACTGAACGTAAAACTCGAAACACAAAGCGTACATGCAGTAGGACATTGGACCCATTGAAAACAGTTGAAGAAAAGAATCGGCCAATTAATATGTACGAATAACGAAGAGACCCATTAATATTAGAACAAACTTATGAGATAGGTGCAGTGTTGCAACAGGATGGTTCAAAGCAGGACAAATACAGTTGACATATTGGTGTCAGCAATCATTTGCCTGTACGAGAACAACATACCAGATATATGAAATGAACATGATCATTTGCAAACGCACCCGGGACAAATCCAAATTACCAGTCAAGGATAAGTCACAGTCATTATTAGGCAATTAAGACAAATGGAATAGTTCAATAGGCAACAATTACTCAGCAGAGTAATGGGAGAGTAACCTATATATTATATTATATCTACTATATTGCTATAGTAGAATTGCTATAGCCGGGTATTTGTGAGTATTGCATGTTAGCGAATATTAGCGGAATAGCAGAGTAATTTAACATGTAGTAAGGTCTGATCTTGATTGCATTTACTATAACTGAATCAAGCTAATAGGATCAGTGAAATAAGATGGTGAAACGAAACACCTATTGCACCTGTTCGAAAAATATACAGCGCTTGTCAATGAAGTAACTGCCAACTACTAATTCATGAGTAAACTAAGTTAAGTACAACAAATGCGACTAGGCGTCAACGGTCTGTCCGAGCTTTTATCTATTTACCCTGACATGTTTAGCAAAGCGATCACTTTCTTGTGAGATGGTCTCCCTGTGGGGAGCTGTGCAAAAGATTTGAGCAATTACCTAAATATTCTTTTTTAAACGAGCACTTGTTTTCTTATAAAGTATAGTGCTTATTTGAGCGATAAGTTTTTTCGGGCGATTTGTTCACCAGCCGTCAAGAAGTTGCCCGATTTTACAAGCTCTTCTAAGCAGGCGTGATCTTTGACAATGAGGCGCGATTTTTTTAACCGAGTGGCCAAATGTATGTGGATGTGGAAATTTACTTCAAATGCGGACCAAATTTTGTATAGTATCTGGATCACAAAAGCGTTCGAACGAAAGAGTTGGAATAGCATCAACAAAGTAAAATATTCCATGTGAGGTAAGCCTGAAAGGTCGAAAATTAATTTTCGATTTACGAGTTCTATTTATTATTTTGGTTGCATTTACTGTAACTGAATAAAGCTAATAGGACCACTTATTATTACTAGTTATTTTGAACTAGAGGTCAGTTATTTTCTCAATACATATGCAATTAATTGCAGCATAAAGATTCATTCAACTGGAATAAAATTGCAGTAGGTTTACGGAATTGTACAATACGGTCACTGTGAAGGCTTCGAAGGATATATTGGATGTTTCCGACTATTAGAACACATGTCGTAGGATGATTGTACCAGAGTTGAATTACCGTACTAGAGTAACAGAATTACTCCAAGATA